>NW_007577873.1:539913-660520 GCF_000690725.1 Stegastes partitus | reverse complement strand
GAAGCTTCTTGAAGGGTCCCAGAAGTGTGATGGCTGGTGGCTAACCCAAGTAAACTTTTGGGGGAACTTGCATCTATACAGAAATGCTCAACATGAACAGGTCCACTTTAACTCTCTAAACAAACAATAATTTTGAAGTGCGGTTTGGTTTTGAGACAAGTTTAACTTTGGTGTGTTAAAGCCCTATAATATACGGACTACGCCCCCTGGTGTTTACACAGAGAAATGCAGAGAAGAGCACGAGTCATCTGCATGGACATCAGCCACCCAGGTGAGGAGGTACCGTGCCATCAAAGCACGGACGAGCAGGCGGAGGAACAGCTTTTTTCTCCAGAGCTGTAGCCTCCATTGCACCACCTCCCTCCCTCTCCCCCGCCCACAAACAGGCACAACCCAGAGCTGAAACACACACCCCTGCTGTCAGAAGGAGACCCACTGATGCACCATAAACATGTTCATGTGCAACAACCATCTCAACCTAAGCATTTTTATTTGTTTCACTTGCATCAGACACTGTAAAGCAGACATTGCACTTCATCGCACTATTACACTCTTTACACTTTTTGAAATACTTGTATTTATTTTTTAATACTTGTTTGTATAAAGCTGTTTGTTGTTCTTTGTTATACTCTGTGTTGTTTTTCAAGTGCCAATAAAGTTTCGTTGTAGAAATGCAATGACAGTAAGTATCTTTGATCCTTGATCCTTGCTGGGATGTCAGCTTTTTGTTCCCACCACTAACTTCAGCTTCTCAATAACTTCACTGCAGTGGACACAGTGTGCCGACGACTGCAAACTGAAAAAGGACCTCAACATCGCCTTAGCATAAAATGGCACATTTTCAAATATTTCTTTTATTTCTAGAATAGTTACACACATGTGATACCAATGACATGATATTAAGTTAAACTTGCTCTTAAATAATACTAAGTATGTAATTATTTGTTTTTGAATAATTACAATGATATATTGTTTTCAGGCACATTGCTGGTCAGCTTTGTCATAGACTAGGTCCTTAAAAGCGATTTTTGTAGTCCTGCAGAGTCTGGCCGATCGTCCGACGGGGAACCAGTGTGAGCAAAGGCACAACACAAAAACAGGTAAGCTGAAACACAGGAGTCAGTGTTAATAATAAAAACAGAATGAGAAAAGACGCTGCATTAACTCTGCATACACGTTTCTTTATTCCCGGCATGGTGACGTAGTTTACTGTTGGTGTAACTGTAGCTAACATTTAGCTAGCTAGGTTTACTAGCTTGCACTCAGTGTTCAGTGTCATTTCTGTTTTTTTCTTTTGCGTTGCTTCTGTTATTTTTTGATTAGTTTAAACGGTACTTGAAGGAATAAAGTAGTTTTTCGATGTGTAGACAGTTTAGCTGTGTTTCGAGTCCCGTGATTCTGTATTTCTGTCTCTGTCATTCTCCAGTGTGAGAATCTAGGTGAAGGGTCGGAGCCGGGAAGGAGGGGTGGCAGGGTGACCGTCAGTGATATGTCTAGTTGACACACTTAACAAGCAGATGAGCAATATACATGACAATGGTAGAGGAACTTGTGTTAAATTAGCCTCATAACGAAGAGTGAAATGTCCGTAAGTTTATATTGTCATTTTCGCATTTAGATCGCCATTTTCACTCGCCGTTATTCACAATATATGGCATGTATTCATTGAAGCTGAATGCAAATGACCTATCATGTCTGATCGCTTGTTTCTTGTCATGTATTTTGTCTTTTGTGTGGCTAATTATAAACAGTCAAGCAGGGAAGGTTTATTGCGCCAAGCGTGGCTCAGACATTCGTATCACAGCTGACCTTTTGCCTGCAAAAGTGGATCTGAATAATACCTGAGAGTTACGTCACTCTCCAAGCTGCACAGTCCCGGGATGATACATACACAGAAGTGACTATACCTCTGTACAATATCGATTAAATGTCAAATGGTTAAAGAATTGCATTACCTTACAGTAATTACATAAGTTGTACAGTTGAGCATTTCCTCTCATGAAAAATCTAAAACAAATACCTTACAACGACTATATTGAAAATACATGCCCCAAAACAGAAACTCAGACACACAAATTAGAAACCTTGTGATTATTGAAACAATACTGAGCTCACCTGTGTTTTCCAGTTAGCTTAACTGCATGATCATAGGCATAAGAAGACACCAGAACTTTCTCAGTTTGGACCTATGATCTGTGTCTATCTGCATGTGTACATCATGGCTCAACAAGAAGGAGAAGAGGAACAGAAAAAGAAAAATCTAAGACAAAAAAAACACAAAAAAGGAAAAGCAAAAACCAAAAACAAACAACAAAAAAATAACAGCAGCACCAACAATCAACAGAAAAAGAAAAAGCAACACTAACAAGAGCCAGAGGGCTAGGCTACCTAAAAACAATATATATTCAAATATAGGAATATATATTAATGTAAAGATCAATTTGTTCACCTCAGATGGGGTCCGGCATGTTTTGCATACACCTGACTAGGACTACCACAGTGAGTGTGTAACCCTAGCGGTGGACTACAGTGGTGATGGGGTGATATACTCGCTGGCAAGATGACTCCCAGTCTGCAAAAGCTGACAGAAGAAGAATATTCCAGCATGATAATGATTCAAAGAAAACTGCCAAAATAACACAAGAGTTTCTAAATAGGAAGAAAGTGATAACTGTGTCGCCTGACTTGAATCCAATGGAACACCTTTAAAGAGAAGGGTAGAGCAGAACAATCCCTTCAGCAAAGAGCAGCTGGAAAAAAATGTATTTGAACATCTCTCCAGGAATTTGTGCATCGCTGATATCCGCTGTTGAATCATTTGATGTTTAAATGATATTGCAAAGTCATGTCATGTGTACTACAGTTTACATGGATTACACAGTTTTAGAATAAAATAAAACATTTACTCTAATTACATACAAGAAAACTTAACTTAAGTTTCTCCCCATGTAGAACAAAATGGCCTCCATGTTGCTGAACTCCGTGCGGAGCTGCTCTGTCAGTCCCACTTGGGCAGTGCGGTTTGGTAAGTTGTCTTCCTCCTTATTTGTTTAACAGTTTGACAGACGCTAACATACTTCTAAGCCTTGTGAAAAACAAAATACTCTACCTACCTTTTCATCTTCAGTGAGTCATTCTCAATTCATAAAGTGCTTTAAAATTGATAACATTAAGCAAAATTTTAAATCTTTTTTTGTGTCTCAGGTGCTCGCTCTCTCAGTACGACGGCCCAGCTTCAGGCTCAGGGTAAGGTATCACTCCAAGTGAAAGTCTACATTGTAGTCTTGTATGGATTTCATAGTTTAAAATATTAACTGCACACCAGAAGCCTTCGTTTATTTACATGGACAGAACCAGAGCAGAACTTCTTCCTTGAGGTGATTCCTTAGGTCATTTAAAAACTATCAGCCTAACAACCTGTTCTTGTCTCTATTTTCTCTCAGTTCAGACAAAGAGCAAGAAGACACTGGCTCGACCTGGTATGAAGAACATTGTGTTGGTGGAGGGAGTTCGAACCCCTTTTCTGCTTTCTGGCACCACGTAAGTCTCTGCTCTTTTCTTATGTCTCAGTTCGCTCCTTAGAGTCTGTGGCCCATGATGTTGATAAGAACATTGGACATTTTCTTGTGATAATACTTTCCATTTAAGTGTTGTATTGTTAAGGAAAACTTGTTGTCAAATGACTGTTTTCCAAAGAAATCAGCTTTCTGCCTTGAAAGAAAAACCTGTCTGGTTTGTGTTTGCAGATATGCTGACCTAATGCCCCATGACCTGGCCAGAGCAGCTCTGCAGTAAGTGTGTTGTTGTATTTATTTTGTCATAACACTAATGAAGCTGCCATTAGATGTTTTAAAAATGCCATAAATAAATACATCTGCAGTGTGACACACCTATAATGTCATAAATCAAGAAAAAGCCAAAGTTGATTTTGTTTGATTATTCATTTTACTAAAATTTTAAAAATCTGGAAATCAACACGTACAATATATTTCCCAGTGTCCACAAGTGTTACCAATACTAGGAAAAGAGTGGTGGCTCTATGTACTATAAATATTTTTACTACTTGTAGTACTTTTAATTTGTTTTCATCCTTGTCTCTTATCTGCTCTGTGTGAACACAACCTGCAGTTCAGCCCGGTTCCACCAAATAGTCACTGAATTCTTTCCATGCTGATCACAGCTGAGTGGTTTGACTGTTGCACCAAGGGCCACTGAACCTTTCCCTTCTCACAGTATCTGTTTAGTACAAACAATTTGTTTTTGGTGGATTTTTATATGACATATGTCAAATAAAGTGATTTTGATGAAGTAGCAAAATGTTTTGCTTAGTTTTGATTAATTTTAGTGACACAACAGTAGGTCACAGATGAATAATTCAATGGTAAAAACATGATGGTTCCTTCGGTTTTTACATTTGCTGGCTATGATGAATCGTGCAATTTTGGTCATTTTTATTTTGAGGACAACATGCCTTTATAGCTAGCTTGTGGGTTTGGGGTTCTGAGGGTTAAATGACTTTGAACCTCCACCTTGACTGTCAGAAAATGTGGAGACAATAACAGAGGGGGAAAACAATAATCACTTTGGCTGCTTTCAGTTGTTGATGCTAAGAAAAACTCTATGGGTCGTGTAAGTGAAACACAAGCCATCGCAAGCTGATATAGATGGTGAAGTTCCATATAGAACTCCAGTTCTATTCAGTGTTGGTGACATTCAGATGCTCTGTTTAGGGCAAAATGAATGTAAATGACTTTAGGTGTAAGCTTAGCCTGAGGAGAGACAGAGTTACACTGGAGCAAGGATCTGAAAGAGCTGTGAGGGGGTGTGTTGTGTCTAAGTGTTTTATTGAAAAGGTTTTGCTTTTGTCCCCTGCCAAGTAATACATTTACTCTGTAGGCAGAATATTCTGCTCTAATTCTATTATGTCTCTTTTTTTTGTTTGTTTCAAATGTTCCATTCTGTTTGTCTAGGGGTCTGCTGAACAGGACAGGTATACCCAAAGATGCTGTGGACTACATTATCTATGGAACAGTCATTCAGGAGGTCAAAACCAGCAATGTAGCAAGAGAGGTACACACACACTCTCACACACACCAGCATACACATTTACACCCCAAAGTGGTTATAGCATGTAGAGCTTCACCTCTGTAAGCCTTGACTCTAAGTATTGCTGCATACTGGAACATAATCCTCACCATCCTTTACAAATACATAGTGATAAAAATGACGTGTAAAATGCTTCTCCTTTTATTTTTACCTGTGATTTTAGGCAGCACTGGGTGCAGGTTTCTCTGACAAGATCCCAGCTCACACAGTCACCATGGCTTGCATCTCTTCCAACCAGGCAATGACCTCAGGTATTTCACAGAAAGAAATCTCTTCACCAAGTCTCTCCATTAGCTACTGTATATTTTGGGCTAAACAATAATTATCATTATACATAAGTAGTTCTACATTGTAACTGCAAAAACAGTGAGATTGTTTTATGTTATTTGTATGTTGTGTGCTGCTGCTGTGAGAGGCAGGATTGTGAAATTAATTCAAAACCAAAAAAAAATCACACTAGCTGATCTTCACCTTCAAAATACTCCATCATACACAAACATCTGGGCAGGACGGAGATGAGGAGTCACAACAAACTATGTAGATGTCTCATGACAATGACGAGGGAATAATGAAGGGGGATCACAGCAGGGGGCTGAGATCAGATGGGTGCTCATGTCATTACAGTAAGGCATGTACACTACGTTAGGAACAGTAAGGAAAGAAAACAGGAATGTGCATGTTTCATTGTTATTTTTTCATTTCCCAATTTGCTCTTGTGGTTGTTTCCCTTTTTTGTTCAATCTCTGTTGTCCTCTTTCTCCTCTTCTTCTTCTCTCCAGCTGTTGGTCTGATTGCTGCAGGCCAGTGTGACGCTGTTGTGGCCGGTGGAGTGGAGTTCATGTCTGATGTCCCAATCCGTCACAGCCGTAAGATGAGGAAGACTATGCTGTCCCTCAACAAGGCAAAGACTCTCGGCCAGAGGCTCAGTCTGATTGGCAGCATCCGGATGGCACACCTCTCTCCAGAGGTACATATTCAATTAACTCCTCTGACTCTGTTAAATTTGATTCTAAAGCTTCTTGCAACATCAGAAATTCTGCTGTTTTATCAGTCACCTACAGCACAGTCCTGAAGCTTTTATCTCGTGTGTAGCTTCCTGCTGTGGCAGAGTTCTCCACAGCAGAGACGATGGGCCACAGTGCCGATCGTTTGGCTGCAGCATTCGGAGTGTCCAGAGTGGAGCAGGATGACTTTGCTCTGCGATCACACACTCTGGCCAAAAAGGCACAGGACAATGGGCTGCTGCAAGATGTCATCTCCTTTAAAGTGCCAGGTAAACACTGCTTCACCCTCTAAATGACACCCATGACGATATATTTTACAAAGTTAGGAATAGGTTGTTGTTTACTTTGTGGATGGTTGTGTATTCAGCTGTAGTGGTTAAATTGTTGTTATTAACAAATGCTATTTGTTTGCGCTTCCTTGCATTGACTTTGTTTTAAAGGTGCTAATTAGAAGCATTTATTGATGTGTCAGTTGTTGTGTGTAGATGTCAAAAATTAGTGATTTAACAGAAAATTAGTTGGCAGTTGTTTTTGTTGTTAATTTTTCTAGCAACATGCAGAACGTTTGATTATTATTTATTTGCTCAATATGTTTCAGAACATTTTAAAGATCTACACAGTCTAACTGTAAATGGTTTGCTGGTTCAAGCTGAGCTAGACAGTATTTTCTGGCTTCATTGGGTAAAAATTCTATAATAAACTTGAAGCATATTTTACCTGAAGTGGTCAGACAGGAAACTGGAGTTCTGCACCTTCGCTTGCCTCCGTTTCCAGGCTTGAGAAAATCTAGCCGAGATTGTTTTTTTTTGCCAATCACAGGTTTTCTTCACCCAGCAACAATATAAAGACCTCCAACAATTATAGGACCAACGGTAATTTTTGCAGGAGGGGGCAGTTTTAACTTTGCAGCGGACAGCCAAAAGATAAACTGGGGATCCTGGGATTTACCACAGCAAGAAGGCTGGAGTCAACACATGAAGCTGAAAAGAAGATTAGGCAGGATTCTATGATACAAATGCAAAACAATGAAAGTCTTGCACACGACAAAACACTTTGACCTTGTGGCAGATTATGTATACCAGTGGAGCATGATTGAGTTCATTTTGTGTTATCAGTTATTATCATTCAATTATTGATCAACAAGCCTGCCTATTATCAATTAAGAAATTTGAAGTAGATTTCTAATCTCGTGTGAAGCCTTAACTAGATGTTAAATTTCAGCTTAACTCGAACTAGATTTTCAGTTCTAGAGCTTCAGATTTTTGCCTGCTGCCATATATGCCAATAATACCTCAGACACAACTAGTGGATTTTGCTCTAACTGAAAAGATTTTCCACTTCACTGTACGTCAGAATTGTAACAAATTCCAACAGGTAAAGGCTAACGGTTGCTATTGTTTTTTTTTTTCTTTTTACATAACAGCCATACTTTTTGTCTCTTCCAGGCCGTGATATTGTGTCAAAGGACAACGGCATACGGCCATCATCCAAGGAGCAAATGGCCAAACTGAAGCCCGCCTTTATTAAACCTCACGGCACAGTCACTGCTGCCAACTCTTCTTTCTTGGTAAACACACACATCAGGCCCTAAAGCACTATCAGTGTTTTTGATTCCTCCTTCATAGGTTTAAAACACCTTCAGCATAGACAGGAACTGTTTCTATGTGTTAAATGCAAAAAGCAAAGTGTAGTTAAGATTAGTTTGAGGATTGTCTTTGTTTTTTTATCCTAAGCATTATTTACACTTTGTAATAGCATGTTGTGCTTAAGAAGAGAATTGTATAGACTTGCTCAAGCTATCTTCTGATTTTCAGTGTCTCTCACGCATTAGAATATATTCCTCAGTGTTGAAGTTAACCCATCCCAACTCAGAGTGAACTCTTTGTTTGTATGTGTTCTTAGACTGATGGGGCCTCTGCTGTGCTCATCATGTCTGAAGAGAAGGCTTTGGCTATGGGTTACAAGCCTAAAGCCTATCTCAGGTATCTAAATCCTCTTTGTCTGATAGAGCAGCCTTAGTTTCCCTGATGATGCTATTTCAGATGATGTGCTCATCTATGTAATTTTTCCATCCTGGCAGAGACTTCGTCTATGTGTCTCAGGACCCCAAAGATCAGCTGCTTTTGGGGTGAGTCTTGCTAATTTCCCAGCAGAGTAAAAGCCAGCTGACAATACTTTTCATTTTATTTGAAAGTCAGATTGAGGTGCATGGTTTCTTTGAAAACCAACAGTGTGACTCCTGAGTGTTTATGAGGAGTGGAAAAAGAAGTTATTCTGTTTTTGGTTTCACACTTGCACTGTTTGACTCTTCCAGGCCAACATACAGCACACCTAAAGTCCTGGATCGGGCCGGCCTGTCCATGAGTGACATCGATGTCTTTGAGTTTCATGAGGCATTCGCAGTAAGTTACCACAATAGAATGAGGAACACAACATGTGAGCTTGTGTTCTCTATTAAGCTTCTGAACCGCAAAACCCATTGGTGGGTTTGAAGGCAGTGTTAATATGTTTTAAATCGTTAAAATTACACCATTCATCTGAGCAAGAAACTGAAACCAGAGAGGATCATCAGATCATGTTAGTAATCATACTTTGATCATCACTTTCGGTTTCATTTGGAAAATCAACCAAAACTAAGCTAAAAATCAAGATATTTCATCAATACCACTTAATTCTACATGTCAGTTTGCAGTAACCAGATTCTGTAATAAACAAAAAGCATTCTGCTCTCCTTGGTTCAAACCTAGAAGCCTTTACTGACTCAGCTGTGATCAATACTGATGTGACAAAATTAGAGGACTTTTCACCTGGACTGAGCTGAACTTCAGGCTGTGTTTACATACAACAAATAGGAAGCATGAATGGGAATGAATGAAAACATGTTAGTAGTTATCTAAAGTATTCAGAGCCACCTTTTATTTCCTCAGCAGTGGTAACACCTGGGGTCACTTGGAAAAATGCTGCACATATTGATTCCGATTTATTTTACATTTTTGTAAAATCAATAATCACATTAATTCAGCTTTGCTTTTTTAATGATTAGTGGCATTATAGCTTTGTTATTCTCTACAAAAGACATTTCTGAGTTCTGTCTACTTCTAGCCATGGTTGTGCTGTTTCCATAGTGGTGTAGGACTTTCTATTGCATTAAAAGATGAGCTAAAAAGTTAGAGTAGCAAAAAACACCTAGAAACTGCTTGAGGTTCAGAGGGCTAGTATTCTGATCATCTTCAACATGAATTACCTGGAGTCTGTCAATGTGCGAGTCTGCCTTAATGCAACGGCAGTGTGTACTATACCAATCAGCCACAACATTACAACTACCTGTATAGACCCCCCCCCAAGCCCCCAGACTCATCGGGGTAGGGACACGGGACCTCTGGGGATGTCCGGTGATGCCTGACACCAGGAATGAAAAAATCCTTCAGGCTTGTTCCAGTACAACCCATGATGCTCATTCAGATTGGGATCTGGGGAGTTTGGAGGCTGGGTAATTGTTTTTGGAAGGGTGCATTGTCCTGTTGGGGGAGGCCGCTGGGATAAGGGAGTGTCATTGTGGAATATGTTTGGTCTATAGCAATGTTTAAGTGGGTGGTAAGTGTCAAAGTAACATCCACATGACTGCCAGGGCCCAGGATTTCCCAAGAATATATTGTAATGACATAATAAATGTTATTCACTTCGCCTCAAAGTGGTTTTAATGTTGTGGTGGATCAGTGTATGTTATTCACATGCTGGAGTAAAACTTGACAGGTCTGCTTCATATTCTGCACTGTTCGGTCAGAAGAAATCAATCTTAATCGTGGTTTCTATGGTAACTCTGTGGCTATGTTCTTGTGTGTGTTTTCCAGGGTCAGATAATGGCAAATCTGAAGGCTATGGACTCAGACTGGTTTGCCCAGACATACATGGGCAGGAAATCAAAGGTAAAGATAGCTGATGGTCAGCTGTGCTTTTTCTCACAACAGATCCAATGCAGCACATCTGATGTTTGGAACATACTGCAACAGATTTATGCATTTTTGGCCAAGATAATAATGTGAGAAAAATTCAGTGTGAAGGTGTTGTACTATAAAAACTGCCTGTTGTGTGTGTGCAGGTTGGGACTCCTTCCATGGACAAGTTCAACCTGTGGGGAGGTTCTCTTTCTTTGGGTCACCCATTTGGTGCCACCGGCTGCAGACTGGTAACCACAGTGGCACACCGACTGCAGAAGGAGGGAGGACAGTACGGACTGGTGGCAGCGTGTGCTGCTGGAGGACAGGTAACCGCAGATCAGCTTTTTGGGGAAATGGGACCTTCAGTGCAATATTTTTGTCTTGTGTGCACCAAATAACACGACAGTATTTTCTAGAATCATGTGACTCAAAGTAGTATTTCTTTAACATTTTTCTGGTCTGATCTTGTCTCTTCCAGGGTCATGCTATGGTGATCGAAGCCTACCCACAGTAACAAAACAGCATCTGTAATTAGATCTTTATCATAACAGCTAAACGAACACACACACTCACATCTGGACAACCGAGTGTACATATTAGCACCATTTTGCCTTCGTCAGAATAGGAGTCAGATACAGAATGTGTGTTTGAGGGATCGTGTGTAAGTGTTTTGCTTAGAGGCTTTTAAATTATAACAGAATGTCGTTGAGGTGCGTTTTGTCTGCACAGTAACTGAATCTAATGTAACATAGCAAAGTCGAAGCACTCAGCAGGAGCCACAGCGATCGTAATGTTTATATTTGCTGTAATATTTCTTTTTATTACAAACTGTTGGAATAAATGTGCCAGTGTGATGATGGCCACAGTGGCATATGTCATTTCTGGGTCTGTTGTTCTGTTTTTTTTGGCCTTTCAGACATTCAGACCTGAAAAACATGAATGTTCTGTCACCATTTGTGGAATCACATACATACATACAGATACTTTTATAAAAGCAAAAACATCAGAAATTCACAGGATCTAACTTCAAAAATGTGAATATTTGTAGGTATTCTTGGTCTTTTATGGAAGTAAGGTGAACATCTGGGTTTGAGCTGTTTGTCAGACAGAAGCAGCAATTTAAGGGCGTTTTTTAAAAAAACCCAAAATAAATGAATACACTTCAAGTCATAGTGGATAAAGAAGAGGCTCTTTGGAGAAAATGCAGTAATGCCCACTTGCAAATTTTTTACCAAAAACAAGGTTGTCAAATGTTCAATCGTTACTAGTCTCATTTCAGTCGAATCCCAGCCAATCAAACCAGTAGGAAAAGACAAAAATACAGAATTTTATCATGTTGGAAAAAACAAACCTGTTTAACTTTGATGCCAAAGTACATGTCCAAGTAAAAATTCTGCTGCTCATGATTGGAAATTGACTGAAAAATATGTTTTTAGGGCCCCGAATATATTCCCACCTTCAAGCATTCAGTAGAAATTGCTGGACTGGACAGGTTTTGACCTTGGCCTGTCAGCACCATTAGATCAGGTCATTCACATCCAAATTTAATTCGTTGTTTCTAGTAATCAGGCAAAGATGTAATTAACTCTGTATTTATTAGAGCTACAACTAATGATTATTACTTCTTCTATTACTTCTCAATGGCTTGAATAGTTGTTTGGTCTACAAAATGGTGAAACATGGTGTTTCCCAAAGCCGCAAATGTCTTGATTTGTTCACAACCCAAACATATTTAGTTTGGAAAGAAAGAAACCACAAACTGCTCTTTTTTAAGAGGCTCAAGTCAGAGAATTTGGACTTTTGTTCTACAAGAATTACTCAGATCAATTAATCAGTTTTTGAAATAGTTGATGATTAAAAGCTGACAGCTAATTAGTTAATTGTCGCAGCTCTAGTGACACACAGAAACATCCCTAGACTGTGATTTTTTACTTTTTTGGCGACATTTTGACAGCGCAGTTGAAAGGATTTGCACTGAGCTGATAGGAGGCCTTGATGCACGGACAACAACTTCAAGCAATGTTGATAGTCTATGTTTTATTCAGCAGGGACTGAAACTGTTTTCTGAGAAGGAAGATCAATGTATAGAAAGCTTTGTGCTGCAGATAACAGAACCAGCAGAGAGGGGTGTACAGTCTACTCTTAAACACCTTTCAAAATTTGCATTCCCAATTTTTTTTTTGTTGAATTTGCATCCCGGCCTTGTACTAAGATATGTCAGCAGTAGACCGGCTTTGGATTCCTGTGCACTTAATTGATGGTGAATAATGCTGTCTGCTTCTGACGAGGCGACTGATGTTAATGAGGAGGTAAAGAGGGATGCTCGGGCTTCCTGGTGATTTAAAACAACATGAATATGGAAAATTGGAAATATGACTGGCAGCTGACTTAAAAGTTCAGGTTGCAGTGGTGTCTTCCTGATTTTTTTGGGTGCTCACAATGTGGAAATCCGAACTTTTACACCCCGCTAAAGTGTTTGTCTAATTGACAGCGGATGGGTAAATGTATATGAACACATTGCCTCCTCTCTGCTTTGGTGTGTACCATCCCCTCAGCGCTCACCGGGGAATCTCTGCTCAACACACACACCTCTCAGGTTGCCGGCTTGTTAACATAACTTCAGTCAGACGCTGGCGTTTAAAATGTATTTAAAGATTTAATTCTTCCACTTTAAGGAATCCTTGACTCTGAGCGGGAGGAGCTGATTAATGCAGCCGAGCCTGTCACACAGGCTACAGGCAGAGGGAATAAAAACCAATGTTTTACTGCCAAGGCAAAACGGAGCTCAAATGTAAATAGCAGGGAGATAGACAGAGAGGGTTTTGTGTTTATAAAGCTTCAAAACCGCCTCAACCCTGCGAGACACCGGAGACACGCAGACACACACCGACATAGCGGGCCGCCTCCCTGCCTCTCCCTGCCTCAGCGGGGCTTTGATCAGACGGAACCTTTTATGGGGAATGACTGGCGAATGCACCCGCTGCTGTCACTACAAATCTACCTCACCGAGCGCACGGGGAGGCGGGGAGGGAGGGAGGGGGTGGGGGGTTCGGTGTGTCGGTGCGGAGCCGGGGAGGAGGGGGAGGGAGCCGGGGAGAGACTCGGAGAGCAACGGAACCTTTCATCTCGTCCTCGCCGGCTCACGCGGGGCGGCACCTGCTGAAAGCTGCACTTGACTCGCGCCTCTTCCACCTGCGCCGCGCGCTCGCAGAGTGTGTCAGACAAGTTTGAGCGCAGCTACTGTAACCGCTGCAGCCGGCAGCAGGAAGCAGGCTGCAGCCCGGGGTTTCACCCGCTTTCACAAAACAAAACTCACTGCAGATGTAATATATTCGCTGCTAAATTATGCCTGCTTTTGAAAAACAAGAAGAAGTTTAATTTTTGGACCTGAAAAAATGTAAGAATTGGAGGAAACTGGGATATGACGCCCCCCTTAAGAAGAATGTCTATCAATAAAAACTAGTTAATTAAAAGATATTAACTTTTTTTTTTTTTTTTAATTAAAATAAGTATGAAAATAGTTTAGTAATTTGGAATTGGTGAGCCTAAGATAAACGCTATAACTCTATTTTAACTTTGTTATTATAGTTGCCCATGCTGATAGGTAACTACGGAGTAACCATGCCTGTGTGCCTGTGTGTGTTTTTGTCTGTTAACAGTCTAGCACTTTACATGAGTGGAGTTTGAACCTGAAACTTCATACATGACCTCGGTATGGTCCCTTCTCAGAGTGATTAGATTTTGGGGTCAACACATGCACTGGTGACCGCCACAGAGGTCAAAGCCCGCATTTCCCAAAAACAACTCTCTATGACTGAAAATGTACAAAAGACATAAGTTTAGTATACTACCTTAGGAGGACATTCGAGGCATATAAACTGGTGATGTAAAATATGACCTTGAGACAAAGGTCAAGGTCATGAATACATTGAGCAACTACGTCCCTCTACTGAGTGCTCTCCAGTTTAAATTCATGACTACACTAGCAAAGAATTCAAGCTAGCTAGCTAGTGCTACAGCAAACTAATATAGCATAACACTGTTAGTGTAACATAAAGTCAGCTAGTTAGCCTTTCACATGAATAAGTACACATTTTTATTGCTGGTTAGCTATTGTGTTACTGTATTACATAATAGAGTACATAATTTATTACATATCTCAACATTAGCAAGGTGAGAGTGTTGGACATTATTGAAGTCCATCGGTGACCTCTTAATCCATATGGAGTTGGGGTCTTCCCTTAAAAGTTCTACTCTTACATTTTCACATATTACAAAAAAGTATTTGTCCTTTTTTTGTTAAAATCAAATAAAGAGCCTCCATATGGTTCTCATGTAAACAGTTAAAATAGTTTGTATAGGTATATTCTCATAATTATCATTCTTCACAACTTGCAGTGACACCACAAGTTCAAATTCATCACACAGATTTCAACATAGATTGACGCTGTGTTGTGAAATATTTATATGATTATTACGTTCACTCAGCTATTGTAACTTATTCTACACATTTGAAAAGAAAGTAAAAGCAGCCTAAGTGATCGTTGATCTGTTTGTAGTTTCATTGTACACTTTGTGAGTACAAACAAACCAAGCTGGTTTCGAAAGCAGCTACACAATGTCACAGAATGCAAAAAAAATCTTTACCCCGCCTCACATGCATCATAGGTCCCCTGATGTATCATAGTTACCTTACTCCTCCCTCATGTTCAGAAACCACATGTCATGTTCACATTAAAACTCCCTACAATCTCTTTTCAGTCTGTCTTATGTTCTGAACATTGTGGCCTTGCACAATGTCTTCTGAGCAGGCAATCGTGTCAAAGCTGTCTTAGACAGTTAGCACATGGACCTTTATCACATATTAGGATTTTCAGCCTTCTGATTATAAACCATCATTATATTTAGCTTATGTGACTGCATTTTTCCACATGCATATTTAACATATGTAAACATGATTCAAATGGCCTCAGTGGTTATACACTTGAAAACATTTTTCCGACAATTGAAGTCAATTTATCTGTTTTATTGATCTGATTCTAAAAGATGAAGTGTAAAAGGCCCAGCATTTAACACGTAGTTATTGACTGTTCATTGATGTAGTTAATAGCAATAGCAATAGCAAAAGCAAAGTTACCCTACAGTATAAAACAAATTTACCTGACTAATTTAAAAATGAAGATTAACACCCAATAAAATTGTACGTGGAAAACCCAGTGAATTGAAAATGTCCCCAATGATAAACATTTTGGGACAGTAGAGAGGGAAAAGTCTCTTTTAACAGGAGGAGACCTTCCAGCAGAACCAGGCTCAGAGAGGACTGCCATCTGCCTGGTTGGGTTGAGGGTGAAGGGAAGAGAGATGAGGAAAGCAGAGACAAACAGACTAACAAAACAGAACATAAACACTGGACATGTCAGTGGGACTAGTAGCTGCAATTGAGACACTGCAACTCCAGAGCCAGAGACACCTGCAGAGAGATGCAACATGCAGTAGTACATATAAATGCCTGGAGGGAGTGAAAGAATCATAGAAAACCCGAGAACACTCAGGTGAAGACAACCATATGAAGAAGAGAGCCAAAGTAAAGCACATCAACAAGGTTTTTTGTTTGTTTGTTTGTTTGTTTTTTTTAAAAAAACGTAGAGCTATAGAAGTAAAATGATAGAAGAGTGACAAATGTTTGCTTACTTGTAGGAAACAACTGATGTTAAAATCACTTTATACAGGAAAATTCTGAAGCTCCTGGTATTGACAAATGTATTTTAAGTCACACTGTTTTCATCGTCCTGTCCAGGGTGTCCCCTGCCTTCGCCCTAAGTCAGCTGGGATAGACTCCAGCCCCCCATGACCCTAGTGAGGATTAAGCGGTGTATAGATAATGGATGGATTTATGTTGTCATCGTGTGAGCTGATGCTAGTTAAACATAACTCACATTGCAGCAAGCATCACAGTTAACAACGAGTCAACATCAGTCAGCGGCTTTGTTAGCTCCACAGTCTCCAGCTGGTATTATTCAATGAACAGTATACTGATCCACAAAAACTAAACCTCAAAATCTAAAATCAATGTTCACAGAATAACTATAGCAAGAGTTGTAGACTGCCTACAGATAAAGCATCAACAACATTTTTTTAAGTAGCTAGCCTAGATAGCCTAGATTATCACCTCTTAATATTCACTTATTCACAGAGGTAATATAAGGTTACAGGAGACATTTACAGGGTCACTTAAACTGTTGTTGTGCAACACGCATTTACTATTAATCACAGAGTGACACTAACTGGTGGCGAAATAATACATTCTATAAAATTCTGAGCTCTGCAAAGTCATCTGTCTTCTTTCTCACTCAGTCATAATCACAATAAATGAAACATTAGAATAGTCCTTCTCAATGTTTAGAAACACTTCTGATACTACAGTTAGCATAAGGAAATCATTTAGTTTTTTTTTTTTTTTTTTACAACAAGGCCTTAATAAGATCAGGAACAAACCATTAGGTGGACACTGAATGAGATTATTTTGTCAGCTGCTGTTTCTAAAGTCACAAATCAACTTCCAAGCTCTAATTTAGTTTTAATCTGAAGTGTTGATCTTTGTGTTAAAAGGCCTGTCAATCACTTTAGGAGTGAGAGCAGATTTTGATCATGTGTCTACATTTTTTGGTGATGGGATGACAATTTTCGCCCCATATTCAGACTTAATTACCATTTTGTTTCATTTCATTATTCTGTTTGAATGACTCGTTTCAGAGATGTATGCAATAATTCAAAACTCCGGCCTGGAATCACGTAGGGTAATTTTGTTTAGCCTATAATTTTTAAAAAAAAAGTGTTTTTTTAAATATGCATTTGATTTATTTGTGGTCATATAAGTGCTAAATCTTTGTGAACTGACCATGTTAGGATCAGTTGTAAGCTGCGAGGGGCAGTAAATTTGGGCCTCCTGACTATAACTCAGTAATAGCTCTGAGACAGTGAATATGCTCCAGGGCCCCTTCCTGGCCCTGGGCCCCCTGAATCACCATGCACTGCTCCTCACAAGTGTTTCTGGTTGTAGTACTGCTATGTTTGTCCTTCCCTGACTTTTATTACATTTTTTAGCTCAGAGCTATTTTAGTTGGATCACATTTAGTTATCAGAAGCTTCCAGTTTGGTGCATGCAATAAAATATTTCATGTGTAGCGTTCAGCTTGCTCTACTAGTCTCCACACTTACTTTGTCTCCGGTTCTCACATATCAGGAAGCCTGTATTTAGGTGTGGCATCAGCTTGATCAATAATGCAATTACTCCATTTTAGTATGAAGACCTGGTTTTAGAGGCAGCGTGGCGGTGCAATGGTTAGCACAGTTGTTTCAGAGCTAGAGGGCTTTGAGTTTATGTGCTGTTTACATGTTCCCCACATTGCCTGTGTGAGTTTTATTTAAATGATCTGGCTCTCTCCCACAGTCCAAGCACATACATTTCAGGTTAACCTGCATTAGACTTGCAACTTGTCCATGCGTCTCACCCAGTGTCAGCTGGGATAGGCTCCAGCCCCCAGCACTCTCCTCGAGGATTAGTGAGGTGTAGCTAATGGACAGACTTGGTTTATGGTTAGGTCAGGGATTAGGGTTCGGGTTGGTTTCCAGGAAACCAACATGCAGACGAGTTACAGCATTCATACAAGACTTATAAACAAACAGCCATAGACTAATTCTTTGTTGACTCCATATACTGGAGGCTCTGTATATATACTGTATGCTGTATCTACACACTGAAGCCTTAACGAAACTATTTACTTACTACTGTAGGCACTGTAAATTCAATGTTTGAGTTCAGGATTTTCTTGACATTGACGTGCAACAAGACAAGTATTATATTAGGCAACACAAGTACAAAATGTAAAACAACAAACAAAGTAAAACAAAAAAAAACCTAAGCTAAATCAACTTTGGAAACTATTTTAAAAACTGATAACTACATAAACTCTAAAATAACTTTAGTAATACAGGATTGAAATGTTGCTCCTTGCTGTTGCCTCCATTTATCAAACACACTACTGTTTCAAAGAATTTGTTGTTTGTTATACACAGGTCAGATAGTGATCACTTGCAGTATTGTGCGAGAATTCCACCCCAAGTTATGAATTTCTTCATTGTATTCTATACAGACTTTGAGTTTTGGACTGCAGCCACATATTATTTTCATTCCTCAATCATACATGAGCTTTTTTTCTTCCAGGTAATAGTATCTGTCTCTAAAACATCTAAAAATTGAGAGAAATGTCTCTCACAAAATCCCAGACACCCAGGTGATTTATGCAGAGTTCTTGTTTTGTCCAATCAACAGTTCAAATCCCAAATATAGTCACTTTGTAATTACATAAATCAGAGAAAAGAAGCAAATCAGTATAATTTCGAAGCAACATCCAAATGTTGCCATAAAATAAATGATTTGTTCCAATTTTGTTGCCTATGTATGTTTATTTGGTCCTATCTTTATTGTATGTATGCTGGGGTTACTGCCAGTCTCTTGAAACAACCAATCTGATCCTAATTCACACTTTGATGGACAATAAAAACACAATCTTTTCCATCTTCAACAGATTCCACTGCGCTCGTCCCTGCAGGTACGACTCAATAACACCCCGAGACATTAAACAGATAGTGCAGTTCCTAACAGGTGCAGCCAGTGCACCGAACTGTGGTAAACTACCGACGTTGATCTGATCAGGGGCCTGTGTGCTTAAGACGCTGGATCTTGGTGGATTCTGGAGCGAACCTGGGCATCTTTAGCAGCCCGCAGACACACACACACATTCACACGCTCGTAAATACATCTCGACGTCTGTCGGTTGTGCACCGGCTGTACACAGGTGGATGGCAGAGGCTGTGTGTGTGGAGCAAGTGGATTATGAGGAACGGTAATTGGCTGTCCAGAGAAGCTACCCATATGTATCTGTGTGTGTGTGTGCGCTCTGTCCGGAGTTCATCATGTTCTCATAACGGTCAGTTAGGGTTGTCCGCCAGGCTCGATCTCCTGTCGGGATTGTAAATGTTATTGATCAGATGCATACGCCGCATCCATAACGAGAGCTGAGGCACTGTTTTCTCACACACACACACACACACACACACACACACACTGGAGTACAACTCATTAGAAGCCGTACACACTCATAGACATATCCTCATTAACACTCCCTAGTCATACACACTAAACATCCATACACATCTAGTTGTCAGACAGCACACACACTGACTGAATTAGTTGAGTGAGATGGGGAGGGGAGGAGAGGGGGGAGCGTTATGGATGGGGGGCACAAAATGTGGACATGAATAGTGTGTGTGCAGCATGTCAGTGTGTGTGTGTGTTTGTGTGTGAGTGTGCATGGTCGAGGGTGTTTGTGTATGTATTCCAAGCATGACATTTGTGTTAGTCTATGGGTGCGCGCAGGAGAGTGTATCTGGATGTTTGTGTGTGTGTGTGTGTGTGTGTGTGTGTGTGTGTGTGTGTGTGTGCGTGTGCAGCGCGTGTCAGAGTCTGTCAGCCCCAGCGTCTCGTGTCAGGGCGAGAGGCAAGACATTAACAACTTCTGTCATTCTGCTGACAAAATGGTGGCAGAAGATTTCCCATGGTGCCCTGATGACTGCTGGCGTTTGTCAACAAGCCCTGTCACCGCGGCGATGAGGGGAGGGTGAGGTGGTGGTGGTGGTGGTGGTGGTGGGGAGAAAGAGAGGGGGGGAATGGAGGAGGGTTAGTGACAGGCCCCGGACCCGTTCCCATGAGCACCAGGGAAAGAGAGAAGGTTTGGTGTGTGTGTGAGTGTGTGTATATATGTCAATGTGTGTATGAATGTGTCAGTGTGTGTGTGTGTGTGTGTTTGTGTGTTGTAAGGGGAGAGGGAAAGTTGGGAGGCAGGAGGGAGGAAAGGGTTGTCTCTCAGCAGCTTTCATACATAGACTATGAAAAAACCAAAATGAGCTGTCACTGCAATTCCCAGGATGCCTTGCTGTTTAGCATAGCAGCAGCAGCAGCAGCAGCAGCATGAACATTGTGTGTGTGTGTGTGTGTGTGTGTGGGCCGGTAAGCTGATAAGCTAACTCTCTCTCGCTCTCTCTCTCTCTCACACACACATACACAATCACACACACACACCTACACACACACACACACACAGATAATTAAGCAGAGCAGAAGCTCCCCCTGACGCGAGGCAGAGCTCATCTGCATTTTGGCCTCCGGCGCGCAGTTAGGAGCAACGCCTGATGGAGGGAGAGAGAGAGGGCAAGTGAGGGAGGGAGGGATGGAGGGAGGTAGAGAGGGAGAGAGAGAGTGAGGGAAAGAGAGGGAGAGAGAAAAAGGGAGAGAGAGGGTAAGGAGCCAATTAGCCAGCTGGATGGATGAGTGACTGACAGCACTCTTGACACACTGCTATCCGGGCTTTTCTGTTGCACACACACACACACACACACACACACACACCTTCCTCCCCGTCTCTCCTTCCATCCATCCATCTCTCTCTCGTCTCAGCCTCCTTCCCTCTCTGTATCTGTCTCATGCTGTGTTGGTGCCTCTTGTTCACGCCTGCATCCTGCGCTCTGCATAAGGTTCACGCTCCAATCACGTCCCCCCACAGGGCTCAAATGTCCGATGACCTTGTCCAATGAGAGCGCCCACTGAGCTGCGGGCCCCGACTGAACGGGTCAGAGGTCGTCATCCCGCCAGTTTGCAGACAAAAACTTCATAAAGAGTTGAAGTCATGACATCACGTCTGGGCTTCAGCCTCTGTTCCACGAGTCACGGTGCAGACTCTTATTTAGCATTTATTTCATCAGCCTCTCTGAAACAATGGAGCGACTTCTTTGGGCTTACTTTCCATATTTTAAGGCAAATTACCATCCACTATAGCAGCCACCATGAGAAAATGAAATCTTTGTGCGTGTAATAAAGTTTAATAATGATTACTTGGAGCGTGATGAAAAAACTCCAGCTGGTGTGAAGAAACTACAACTGTGGTCACCTCGGTCTTAATGCCATCCCAATGTAGCCTATTTCATATTCAGAAAATTAATCTTTCTAGATCCCAAATATAACAACTTCCACAGCATTTGAGCTTTTACTTCCTGCAGACTCCCTGAACTCAACTAAAATCATCTCCTCTGTCCAGCCTGTTTTGCAGCTGTGGAACAAGTTAGTGAATAAACTAACCACACAAGGCGACCTACAACATTTAGTGGGCATGGACTGCCGACGATGGCACCAGATTTCCCCCAGACAGCAGCACAATAGTTGCCTTTGATTAAGGTTTCAAGTGTGAACTGGTCACTGCAGAGGCTGGTTTTGGTGGGAACCCTTAGTTGTCCATCAGCTCTTCACAAAATCAGTCTTCAGGATCTTGTCATTCTTAGAAAAATTCAGGACTGAGCTGTTAATTCTAACCTCCGAGGAAGATGCATTTGCTACACAAGGCCGTATCTAGCTTACAAACTGTAGACTGCACATACATGTCAACTCCCTCAGATACCCATCTGTGTTATCCATATCTATAGAAAATCTGTAGGCGCTCTAAACAGCAATGCTTGATCAAAAAAAAGCACCAAAAAATGATGCTCAGCTGTGCCATCATATCAGCAAAACACGATGAATACGCCAACTGTGCAGTCTGTGTGAGACACCAAAGTGGCAGCAGCTGGTGTGTATGATGCAAAAGAACATTTTAAAACCAAACTGCAACAAAGGAGAATACATCAGAGGAAGAATCAGCCACAAATAATGATGTTTGCGTGTCTTAAATGCTGGGATAAATTTGAAGTGCAGGCTTGTACAATCTATTGATGGCTGTAGTGGAATACCAAACATATATTGATGCTGATTTATTTAGAATCTGTATGATTTAAGGTTTGCATTCGTAAAATATTCGAATGGAGGAAAAAATGTATACCATACAGGCGTTCTGTATAAGTTGATTTATGTGGCTGCAGCATCTTGACTGACTGGGATTGGAGCTTTAGGTTGGGTTGGTTAGACAGCTATTTAAATTCCATTACCAGGTCAAGCTACCTGAAATGTGATGGACGAAGTACCTGCATTGCTCAAAAACACTTCACCAGACAGCACTGCAGAAAAGGGCGGGAGGAAGGAGTTGATGCGACAGATTGCTGACCATGCACAAATTATCAAGGTCCTTTAGGAATTCAGAAAGTTTTCTGGAGTTTGGCAGTTTTGTATAGCCACAGAGTATGATACAAAACTACTGTACCGGAACACAAAATGATATACATAATGGCTTTTACTCTGGTCTAAAGTAAGTCATCATCCAGAGGCCAGTTCAGAGTCAAGCTGAATGAGATGCTACGGTGTCACCATGACGTTGAGGCTGGCTGCTGTTAATCTGGGACAGTACAAGTCCCGTCTCTGAATAATAATGCTGCCTAAAGATTTGTGGTCACTGACTATATATCTTGTTAACTAACTGTTATATGTGTCTTCTTAGCCGTTAAATGGGTCCAGTTCGGTCTTTGATTCTAATTAGGTTCAGTCATTTTCATTATGAAACATTTTGGTTTAATTCAGCACTCACACGGTGTTCTTCAAGGCCAATGCCTTATCTTGCAATCCTAAAGAAAGCGGTTCATATCTTTCCACAGTCTTTTCTTTGGCCACGCACCACCTCTGCTATTCACCTACTACTAAGTTTTAATGAAGTCAAACAACTCAAAGTCAAACAAATGGCAACCGTGTACACTTGTGCAGGAGAAAAGATTTCAGAACATTTTAATGAACAATGTTTGAATCCAACAATGATCACATATATCTACAAGTCAAAAGATTTGCTTTCTTATAAGAGAACCACGTAAAATGGTTATAGCCCCTACATAGGATAACGTTTGGGGTAAAATAAATAAAATATCTCCACTATAACAGCATCATACAAGTGCTTTATATGCATTTGCTTACATACTTTACATAAGAGCATGTTTTTAAGGTCACAATGTTCCATCAAATGGAAAGATTTCTTATTGTGGCTCACTTTATATGAATTTCTACAAAATTCATATTTGGATTTTGGAAACTTTGGGATCTTAACTAGATTACAAAAATAAAATCCTGCGGGTTTGAACAATGTTCATCTGCAAAGCATGAGTTTCTAATGCCTGTCCTACTGGCCCACTCACAGGTTTGACCAATACACATCAGAATGGTCATTGTTCTGTACTACTCTTGGAAATTCTCATCTGAACCTCTAAACATTGCTTCTGTTTCTGACTTGTATTATTTGTCCACCTAATATAATCCAAACAGAGCAGGACACTTATGTAGAGTTATTAATATATAATATCTACATGTCTTCACAGTGTGTGTCACTGTACATGCTGCTAAAATGCCACATGGAGTATTAGAGTCTGTCTAATTACTTTACCAGCTTTCTTTGGAAAATCAATCAAATAAATGTTCAAGTGAAGTAAAGCAAGGAGAGCATTCATTTCCATTGAAACCACCAGGAATTAAAAGCCCTTCATTAGCGATGCAGGTAGCGTATTACACACGGTGCTCATTCTGAGGCAGAGAGCATCACACTTTCTAACATCTTATTCAGATGTACTGAGGTGGGTTAATTAAAAAAAAAAGAGACACACATAATTACATCAAAATTTAAAAGATAGAAACCATTGCGGCCTGAATTTTGTCTGACTTGTAGAAATGACTTAAAAGTAGGCTGCATGTTTGCGCACCAAGCAAACAGCTCTAACGCTGTATTTTTCATCTGTCTGATCTGATTACCTGCACAACATGAAGTTTCCTGTTGCCACTCCCCACCATGTGCTCTACAGTCTCTGTGACCTTACAGTGTGATTTGGAGAGTGATGAAGTCAAAACAACAACTTTGTACATACTGTGTATTTTAAAGCCTTTCCGTGACTTGGCTGCCCGAACTGGTGACAGCATGAAGTGACAAAATGGCTCCATGTTTAAAACAGTAAGTGTGCACCTAATATTGTTGCATCATCACTGTATACTTATACTTGTTATTTCCTGTGATCAGTGGCACATGTAGCAGCAGTGACATCTGTCTGGATTATTGTTTTTTTGTTTCATTTTATTTGCAACATTTATCCAAGGAGGGGTACTGCTTAGCATTAGATCTGTTTGGATGTCATGTATAAAGTTACAGAAAGACACATGAGATCAATAAAAGATGTCTCAAATGGAAGTCATTTAAAAAATAAAAAATAAATGCTTTAAGGTCATACAAACTCATGTCATGAAGCAATTCGATGAAGCCCTCATCACCGTACAAACCGCCCGTATTTGTTGAGTATTAAGTGAAAATTCTACAACTGTATTCTGAATGGCATCAGCCCGCTCTGAATTATTTGTTTGAAAGCACAAATCCTATTCAAAGATGCCATCACCAGAGCAACAGCAGCAGCAGCAACTGTTCCTTTGTGGTCTGTGGGGCACATACTTGTTGAATTGAGTTCAACAAACAGAATGTTTCAAGACATTTAGTCCTTTTTAATAAATAAATAAATGAACAAACAAAAAAGAAAATAAATGAAGGGAGGATGTTGGATAGTTAAAATAAAATCTAAATAAATAAAAAATATTTGGGGGGTAATTAAGTTTTTTTGGAATAATTATTTACTCAAGACATTTCTATTCTAGTGCTGATATTCAGGGTTGAGTCAGATTACTTTGTCAGCTACTAAATATATATATCCGATAGAAAGCATTAAAAAGTAAGTATTAAAAACATGGACTTGGCCACAAAATTATGACTTCCTCAGATATTATTTTTTCTCTTTAACCATCTCAAGTGCATTTTGTATTTTCACTGTGGCGTTCTGTGTGTTCTACAATGTGTTGGATGCTGTTTCTTTTGTGTACGTGTTTGTCGCTGTTGTTTTTAAATTAAAGGACACACGGATAATGTTGCTCCTGTAAAAGCAAGATGAGCACTTACTCAAGAAATTCATCTTCCATTCCCACATTTTTTCCGCAACGTCAGCTGACTAACTGAGAAGGAAGCTTGCTTCTAAATGTTTCTTCAGATTTGTAGTTGAAATCTTTGTGGATGACAACAACTTTTTTTTGTGTGTTGCACATTTCTAAAGTTGAAGTGATGGCACCATTGGCAGAAATGAACGGTGATTGGAGCACTTGTCTAAGAAGCCCTGTATGTCAGATATGCTTTTCATGCGCTGCTTATCATGAAAAACATGTCATCATTTTGAAATTGCCATATCTTATAGCTGTAATCAGAATGATTTAAGCAAATGTTGGCAATCTAGTTATGTAATCGTGATTATCTCTGTGTAACTTAACTGTAGTTCTGTGCCCAAGACAAGTTTTCCTCTGGGGACGATGAACTTTACTTCAAACTGAAAGAAAAAGTAAGTGAAGAGGTGGTATAAATACAGGCGATGTCCAAAGAAGGAGGTAAACTGAAGTGACAGACTGGGCCTTGCTTTAGGCACTGCAAACTAAGATCATTTGCTCCAAATAAAATTACAAGCTGAGCCGTTAATCTTCCTGGTGTAGCAAAGGGCCAGAATCAGTTTGAGGAGGAATCCATCAGTCAGTCTCTCCACCTCTATGACGTACAAAAGAAACACTGTGACCAGAAACACTCAGAGGTGATATCTCACCAAAGTTTTCTCCTTATTTCCAGATTAAAGTGGTTCTCCAGTGATTTAGCATTGCACTCTTATAAGGATAAGGGACTTGCAACTGACTGATAACAAAATCGGGGTCATGACTGAAGCACCAAAGACTGAATGCTGGATCCTACATTTCCCATAATGCAACCCATTTTCACTTTCCCCAGACCTGCAGTGTGAATAGTTACCTAAAATATATTTAATGATGATCTATTTTTCATGACTAAATACAAACTGATATTTTAAAACAGGAACTACAATAAAATGTAGTTTCACCAACGATTAAAAATTAAACGATGTTCGAGTCGGATGTACGGACAAACAAGCTAATCACTGCTTTTATTCAAAGTGTTTTCAGTTAGTTGCAGCATGTGTGGAATCACACTCGGCAGCTCCTGATCAAAGTTTTCTCCACCACCCAAAATGTCTCCTGTGTTACTGCTGGTAATTAAGAGGCATCTGTCAGGAAACTTATCTGGCAGTTCTTGAAAGCGATGAACTTATGAACCAAACTCATCTGCAAGTTACAGCGTGAGGCAGCAACAAAACAGCTGTTTATGTACATTACTCTGTCATGTGTCTGTTAGAAGGAATAAGTCAGTTCCAGGATGAATGATGGAGCTCCATCTAAAGCTTCCTCTAGATATTCACCCAAAGATATCGTTTGAAAACTGTATTTTTTTCCCAGCTGTCTCCTCTCAAGCCGACCAGTAAGCAGGATTTTAGTGAACAAGGGAGTGAATCATCTACAGAATGAGATGGACACTGGGACAGTATTGTTATTTGGTTTTTCTGGCGTTTCAGATAACACCTTCACAGATTGCACCCGCATTTAATCAATGAAATGTCCCAACAAAATGAAATGAAAAGAGAAACAGCTCAAAGCACGTTTGATCCAAAATTGTTTGTTCAAACTAAACGGAGGAGACGTTTCACCTCACCTCCTTACAGTTCAACTGGAGGACTGACAGGCGCAGACAACAGCAGAGGGCATGACTGTGTTTCTGCAAACTGTATGCAAATGTGTAACAAGAAGACACCAAAACACATGCGAGAAGCAGATGTAGGATACGTGTGGGTGGAAGTGAACATTTGGAGAGAGGATGTATTGCCGTCGGTTGACAGGAACACAGTTGGAGGGGCTGGAACAGGAGGGCCTCCTGACAAGCTGCTGCAGCTTCCTGTTGGCCCACGGAAAGACGCCTGAGAAGCAGGAGAGACGGAGAAAGCGGCGGAGGAGGCACAGCTGGAGCGAGCGAGCCGACACATCTGTATGACGGAGAGAGAAGAAGAAGAAGAAGAAGAAGAGGCTGGAGGGATGGATGAGAACAACAGGCAGAAAAAGTTGGACAGTTTGTTAGTTTAGACACTAATTATTATTGTGTTTCTTAAAGTGCAACACATCCATGTCGTTGCAATAATGCTCACCTCTTCTGCTGTTTAAATGTTGTGTTTCAAAATTTAATCTGCACATAAAGTATGTCAGTAAAGGGTAAATATTGAAAAAAGTATTAAAAGAAATCTTGGAAGGCAGCAGGGTTTGATAATAAATATAGGTCTGGAATATTTTTATTTATACAGTAAATTATCTATTTTGTAATATATTTATTTGTAATAGTGTATCAACTGTAAAAAATGAATATTAAATTATAGCTCGGCCATGGAATAAAAATAAAGCAAATACATTTTCAAGAGGTCTCCGTGCAATCAGCAGTATAAATGCAAACACAACTTCTGCTATGTTCCAGTGCTTAATTTTAAATATTAGTTTTGATGTCATATTTTCATCTGTAGTGATTCATTAAAGGTTATATTTCAAATAGTTGTTGGGGATGATCAGTTATCGTTCCATTTTTAGGGTGATTTAATGTTTGCTGAATTAGACAAATTAAAAAAAAATAAAAAATAGAAGGAAAAAAAACACAAAAACAATTGTGCTATATTACAGGTTTAATTTATGACCGTCAACAATTGTTCAAAAATGGCTCAATGTCATCAATAAGGAATAGTTTAGTGTGTTTTTAATGTGGCCTAAAGGTGCAGGTAGTGACAGTAGACGTTTAGAAAATACACCAGACAGCAGTGATCAGATCTGTTCCAGAAAATATTAACAGAGCTACGCCTGCATTCCAGGTTCTAAATTGTCTGTAGGTGTGAATGTGAGTGTGCTTGGTTGTCTGTCTCTAAGTGTAGCCCTGTGATAGACTGGTGACCTGTCCAGGGTGTCCCCTGCCTTCGCCCTGCCTTGGCTAGGATAGACTCCAGCCCCCTGTCAGATAATGGATGGCTGGATGGATGGATGGACACCTGCATTCTCATGTTATTTCACCACTACTGCCCGTATATTAAAATCTATTGATAAAAGTCAGTTTTCCCTCAGATGGTATTTTATCACACTCCTATCTTCATAACTACTCTAACCACCCTTAGTGTACAAACCCATCTAAAAACATCCACATTCCACAGCCATCAAGCTGAGAGCAGATATATGTCTCTAAACGTTTGGAAGATGTTCTCAGCAGACAGTTGTGAAACCGAACAGTGTATTAGAGGGAAACAAAGTGGAACAGAGCTGCAGAATGAGAGCAAGATAGACACAGAGGGGTTCAAACCAGAGACTTTGCCTTACTTTTTTTTTTTTTTTTAGCCTTTTGCCTTCAGGTCACAAGATGTTGCAGAGATCACGATGCCCAGGCTATGACCAGGCTACCAGGATGGACGTCATGTGGCCACTGATGAAGACTATCTTGTATGTTGTACTAAGCGTCTTCTTTTTTTTTTCTTTTCTTTTTTATTTAAATGAAAACCTCACTTCACTTTGCATTTATTTTGAATTCCTACACAGCGATGTCGACATGGAACAGGACAGAAACCTGCTTATTCGTGCTCTAGTGTTTTGGCCCTGAAGTCAAATGTTTCCACTTCAGACAGCCAATGTAATGCCTCACAAAAGATACACAATAAATGCTGTACACCCTAACCTTACCATGACAATGCCTCTTACGCTGCAGTTTTTTATCAATCAAATCAGCTATTCTGTGCGTAAACATTATATTTGCTCTGCTCGTCTCCGTGACAAAATGCTTCCAGCTGGTTCAGAGAACTGAGAGACAGGAGGAGGGACGAGAAGGGGGGATGGACAGGGGATGAAGGAGGAGAAGAAGAGGAGGTGAGGGGGCTGAGTGACGGGCAGAGAGGTGCTGGTGTGTGTCTTAGACGAAGGGATGGAGGGAGTAAATCCTTTTCTTCATCATTACCTCGTCTCTGCCACTGCCCTCACCTTAATTAGTCTCAGAGCAGCTCGCCCGGCCAGAAGTCTGCCTCATCCCTCCATCCATCCCTGTACCCCCTTCAAACCTCCCCACCACCACCCCCTCCCTCCTCATCCCTTTCACCTCCTTGTCTTTCTTCCTCTGCTCTCTCTTTTTCCTCCAGCGATTTCCACACTTCCTCTGTCTCTCTCACGTTGCGCTTCATCTTCGTCTCGGTGGAAATTGACTGAAATACCAAACCCCTAACCCCACAATATCAACAGCTGTGCAGCTATACACACACACACACACACGCACACACACACGCACAGCACAAAGAGCTTAATGTTGGTAAATACCGCAGACACACACACGTACACACACACACACACACGGAGACATACGTGGCTGCTCCAGGCTTGGCAGCTATAAATACAGAGGATTGCAAAGAGGAGGAAACTCGGTTAAAAAGTTAAGTGGGGAAAAAAGCGGCGCAGTGAGATTGACACCCCGACGTCTCAGCTCTCTAGAGGCTAAATTAGGAGATCCACAGCTTCACACACACACACACACACACACACACACACACCGACAGACAAGCACACCTTGAGTGAATGCACATTCACACAAACTCATAGTTTTAGTTTCGTACGGTGCATGCATACACACAGTTGTGTGTGTGTGTGTGTGTGTGTGTGTGTGCGCGTGTCATGTCAGTCTCAGTGGTCCCCGGCTCCACCACAGTCACTGAAGGCCTGTTCCATGTCCCTGTTTTCCTTCACCAGCAGAATGTTGATGGGCACTGGGACATTAAAATGGTGGGAGATGCTTCACATTACACACTCATGCTCTGTCTTTTCTCCTATTCCGCTACACTGTATATTGAAGGTATTTATAGTAATAAGAAATGACAGGTGATGGGACCAGGTTGCTATACATCCACTCAAATAAAGCCCATACAATAAATGTTATTTAATTTTTAAATACCCAGGTTTTTATATTTTAGTGCTGTAATCAAATATTTGCTACTTTTCTCTGGAAATTTAGATTTTTCACTCCTAAAGCGACACATTCTATGTTTAGTGATTGTTTCTGAATATGTACAAAGTCTGAGATTGATAGACCATCATATAATTCATTCGAACAAAATAGAATCTCAGGAATTAAAGATGGAGCCAGCAAACAGATAAGCATATGTAGGTAAGCACTTTGCAGAGTCCAGGTCCTTTCAACCACACAGGTTTCCTCACCAGATCATTAAAATATGATTTTTACATACACATCTGAACACACAACGTTATCACTTATATGACGCTTCTGCCGGCTATTCTGATGACGATGCTCAGTCAAACAGTTTGGACATTTCCATGTTCTCACACTGCAATGATGTTTATCATTGCAATCAATGTGAAAGCTCTCTAATGATTTGTGTTTGCTTTTGTTGCCGTCAGTTGCAGTTTTGTTGGATTTGTGTTCAGCTAACATCCTTGTCTGGTGCAAAGTAGCTGTTTGCTGAACACATTAGATACATATTTGACTCAAGCAGTTATGAAACAGTTGTATGTATCTGTATGTTATCCTAAAGCTCATTTCAGCTGGTGCACAAGACATGCAAAATAAAGAAACAAAGCGAGGTGCGCTGGATTACAGCTCGGCACACACAGTATGTGGCTGCTGCAAGAAAAACAAAAACGGAAGAAAAGAATATGTTTTTAAAACATGTGCCTTTTTAGGAAAAAAAAAAAAAAAAAAGTGCACAAGTTCATCATGCAGCACAGACATAACCAGCACAATTTTAAAGCCACAGTGGTCTTCAAGTCAGACTGGCCATGCAGCCGGTCCAGCTGATCAGACGAGTGTGATAAAAGGCCTGTTAGCTTCACCCTGCAGGGGGTGCTGTTGAAATGGAAGTGGCTCCATCTGTGACCTCTGATCCTGCTGCTGGATGCTCGCTCTCACAGCACGGCCTCCTGCTGCAGCCACTAGATGGCATTCAGGCTCTTTACAGACTGAAACCACAGCAAAGTGGATGGATGTTTATGTGCTCCTCTGTCTCATTTTGATATTGTGTTGAATTTGTCACATGTGGCCTCAGTTTTTATCAGTCAGTTCTACCTGCAGGCTTTAGGAGGTATAGTTTGTGTTTTACATTGCAAGCAGAAATAGGCTTTTGTTGGTTACACAATGATAAGGGTGAAAAATAGCTGGATACATAGATTTTTACAGAACATTTGCACTGTTTGCTATTGCTTCCGATCGCCTGCAATCCAAATATCACCCAATTCCAACTCACTGACATGCATGTCCAAGATTAAAACTGGCACTAGTTAAAAAAAAATAATTAGAAAGGAAGCAGTGAAATTCTTTCAAAAAAACATATACGTTTCTTGTTTTCAGATGATATAGTAGACTTTCAATATACAAGTGTGGTAAGAAGGCCTAAAGGATATTGTTGTTGCGGCTTTTACTGTGTGTATCTGTGCATTAAAAAGAAATGAGTCATTAAACAAGGACGGGTAAGAAGACATCAACCCATCTGTTATGTTCGGTGGCTGGGAAGAGATACTTCAGTTTTGTATCGGAGTCTTCTTTTTCATTGCAACACTGGAGCGCCCACACACACTCACAGACACACACATTTGCACACACTCATGCATACACTCATGCAGAAAGAGACAGAAACTATTCAGCCCATTCTTGCGTAAATCACTTGGCCTCAGGGCTCTCTTAACCCTTTCTCTCGGTGAGTGAGTGTGTGGTTGTGTGGTTGTGTGTGTGTGTGTGTGTGTGTGTCGTAGATGTCCCTTTGAAAACAGTAATGCCGGTGGACAGTAGAACCGGTTGCTGTGATGATGCTGCATATAAGCTCCCGCGGAAATCTGACGCACTAATAAAACAGTTTGGGCAAAGATCCAGAACACACTAACCATTAACCATTAGAGGGAACGCAGAGCTCAGGAATAACATACAAATGTTTTATTATGTGATTTCATATTTCAGTGAAATGCCTTAAACAATCTGGTATTAGTCTACAAGGCAAAACGAAATATTTTTTAAGGAAAATATTACAAAAGTAGGAATTCTACAGCAGAGTAAATGATGTGTTTTGTCAATAGTCAGCAGAAAAGAAATCTCTGTTAAACACACCAGAGTGTAACTTGAATAAAATCTAGATTTTGTGTGTGTGTTAAAACTACAAAGTCACACAACTTAATCTAAGTAATCCAAGGTGTTAAGTATTAAAAGCTCCTAAATTTTTTAGCTTGACAGGTGCTTTTGTCCAAAGCAAATTACAAACTCAAAAGGAATAAGAGCAAGACTGAAGAATTGGAGGTGTAAACCCCCAAATAAAGAGCTAAATAGCGCTTTTTTAAAAAAAGGAGAAAAAAAGCAAGCATGTAATCTGACGTATAATACAAAGAAACTGTCTTTTTTAAAGGAGGGAAAAAACTTTTTTTTAATTTTTAGTTGTAAATAATTATTGTTCTTATGTCACTAAATCAGTGCAAACCTTTTACCCTGTTGATGAGGAAAATGTTTTCATATTCTTTCACGATGAATGCAGATGTGTTCATCAGGTGGCTGGTGTGTGCTCCGACGTTTGATATAACTTGTCGCACTAATCAAAATATTCTCAGCGATAATGAGTCTTTTAAGAGGCACGAGATTACGTTGAGAGTAACTGAACTGACCTCATATTAATACTTCTACACCCCAAACTGATGAGTTTTTGGGTGTTTTTTTTTTGACAGGGTTTCATCACTTTTAAAACAAAAGATAGTATTCTTATGACCTATGACATAACTGGAGAGTTTCCACTATTACATAAAATTGATCATATTATTATAAATATACTCAGACTGTACGTGACAAGAATTAAATTTCTAAAAGTGAGTTTTAATGTCTGTGGATCTTCCTGCACTAAACTGTGTTTGTCTAGATTCTTGTTTTCTCTTATGTGCTGCTGACAGTGCAGGTAACTGCTGCTAATCATTAATCAAAAATAAATCCATAAATGACAAACATATAAGTATACTATCTTAGACTCTTAACATAGATCTTATTTTATTTTTTAAAAAGTCAATATTTCAAAATGAGACCCATGACTCTGTCTTTGTGTGCATATACATCTTTACACACTGGCTCCTTTTACACGACCTACTGGCGTTTTACATCGTACACAACATAACTGGACTTCTTCTGCTGTATATAATATTTATTGCTTCTGTCCAGTAAATATGAAAGCTGCATTTATGCTCACTGTGTATTGTTTTGTTTATTTAGCATGAATCACATTCTATACAGTGCCGTAGTTTATCTTCACATACTTGTATATTCACACACGTTGCTACTTGAATTTTCTTGCACCAGTTCTTACTTTGTGCAGTGACAATAGAATTCAATGAACCGTCTACAGTTTAAATAAGTGATCTAATGTTCACCTTGCGAACACTGGATAATCATCCTGTTAAAAAATATCCACTAAAACTTTTAAAACATGAAATATTCCAGAGATGAGCCTACATCATTTAAAGTACGGACATTTAGGGTGAAGTTTGTGAAGATTGCAAAGTTTCTTCATAGGAAGTCCATCATTTTACATGAGCACTGACTGGTGAGAGTCTTGTGGAGTAATTACCAACTGGGACTGATGCAGTAGGTTTTGTGATGGGTGTAGGAGGAAAACAAAAATCTACATTGACCCAGTCTGAGCGGAGGCAGAGATATATTGGCTGTTGGCAGCAAGAGATTTTATATAAAAAGAAGAAGAAGAATGTATGCTGGTATTGGCATTACACACACACACACACACACACACACACACACACACACACACACTCTGACTTCACCATCAGCAAGTTGTCTCAGGCTTGCTGAACCCCCGTAATGCTCCTATTAGCAGCTTCAGTTAAAATGGCATTTCATCAGGCAGCTGACAAGTGAATTATCCCTCCCTTTTTCCTCCCTATTTCCCTGCCTCTCTCTCTCTCCCTCCCTGCCTCTCTCTCTCTCTCTCTCCCTCTGTCTGTCTGCCTCGGTCTCCCACTCTCCCCCCGGCTCAGTGACAGTAGCCTTAGGCCTGAGATAAAGAGGAGGCGCGGCGCTCGGCGCTCTCACACACAGTCGGCAGAACTGAAGTGACATCCTGTCAAAACAATAGTTTACTACAACAGGAACTTGTGTGTTCTGTCAGACAGAGGCTGAACTTCAACTTTGGGACATATAGATTCCTCTTTCATATTGATCTCCCCCCATTTTGGGTGTGTGCATGTGTGTTTGAGTGTGTGTGTGAGCATGTGTTTCATTTGGGCCAGTGTACTTGGATCCCAGCCCAGAATCAGAGAGTGTATGTGCAGATAAAAACTCAGAGGACAGTTTAGATACTGTTCATCATACAAGCGTCTGTAGTGCTCCAGGGAGGAATTGCCATCATTGACAAATCTCCTCCAGAGCTCATCTGCACCGCCGAAGATTTCTCCGCCGTTTCCTTTCTCACTTTAAAAAAAAAATCTGACTTTCCATTCCTGCATTATACCCAGTAGTGTAGCTGTGTGGAACAGAATACTGCTTCCTGAACCTTTTCAGCTTATGACACTTCTAAACCTCTCGTCACATGTTGCATATGAGATTAGAGATCCAAAGCAAACAAAATTATCCAACGTTTCACAGGAAAGAAGACAAGATTAAAGCAACATCTGGAAAAATAAACATTATAGAAGTAATGTGTAGAGGAAATATGTTTTTTTTCTTCTGCAAAAGAAATATGTTTCTTCCTTTTTGCTCTAATGAGGGCCTTTGTGACCGAAAGCTTAGATAATAAATTTGAAATGATGTTTTGATCATTTTTTTTACTGCTGCATAGCATTCTTCTTCTGTGGAAATGTGCAGCAGTTTTGGAAAGTTTTTCTTTATTCCTGCATGTTAATCACCTCGCAGCCCTTTAGGTTTATCTTGTGAACTGTTGGCGGATACTAACCCTCAGGTTGGAATGCCTCGACTAGAGGAAAGTCACATTATCTCCACAAACAACTCAACTGCTTTTTCTACCCTTTCTTCTGACAATCAATTTTTTTTATTTTTTTTTTACCTCATTGACTCCATAAAACAAACCCTGCCATGATGAAAAGAGGGAAAAGTTGTGATCTAAATGCCTTGAAATAACTTTTTATAGAATGGGGTTCTCCATATTTTGGTGTATTTAAGAGTGGTGACATGCTTTGAAGGATACCTCCAACTACAACCTTCCCTCACGAAACTTTTCTCAAAGTTACCTTCATGTCCCATCGGTTCAGGCAGTTCTGGGCGCAGCCACCAGGGGTCGCTGTAGGGGCAGCATGGTAAACACCCCTTAGACTGATCAAGACAGAAAAAAGATGGACTGGAAGAGCATGACCTAAAGCATGACCTCTTGACTCTCCATCAATAGAAGGGAAATGTGGGTTTTTAATTTCAAGAGGATTTCTACACCTGATATTAAAGCTTCCTCTTTTAAATGAGGAGTGTTGGTATTTTGTTGACTTCACAGGTCGTGTCATGTTGCTCTACTGCCCCATCAGCTCCAGCTGTACCTGCAAACAGGATGTGTGTTGAGATGTAAAGATGTCAGCTTGAGCCATAAGTGCCTTTTTTTAAAGTTTTTTTTTGGCCTTTATTTGATAGGTCAGTGAGAGAGAGACAGGAAAGTGGGGGAGGACGTGTGGGAAAGGGTCATGAGCGGGATTCGAACCCATGACCTCCACATCGGGTCTGTAGCCCTGTACAACCAGGTAGCGGCGCCCCGATAAGTGCCTTTTAAAATTCAATTTTTCTCCTTTTTGAGCTCCTCGGGTAGAATTTACGCTGCTCTTGCCTCCACCTGATGGAAAACCACAGCTGCAGCCACAATAATAACCCATCCAAGCGCTCAGGACAGAAAGTTCCACCTCTTCTTCGCTCTCTCTAATCAGAGGAGATGTTCGGAAGGGAAAAGGATCGCTGCAGACTGACGGTTAAATTCAAGCCGACTACATCAGCTCACGACTGGATTGCGGATGAACTGTGCACCTTCGACAACAATGGGCGAGAGAAGGTGTGTTTGGCGGTTACAGTTCTGTGTAATTTGGAGTGTATAATTGCTCAGATGGTGAAACCACACGTACAATAAAAAAAAAAAGAAAAAAAAGAAAAGCGAGCACAAAGAAAGACCCCCACACATGGACAGACAGGAACAGACAGAGAGACGGACACATGGATCCATATATAATATATTCGTGTGTGTGTGTGTATGAGTGTGTGTGTGTACGCGCAGGCACAAATATATGATGTGTGTGTGTGTGTGTATATGTGTAGTGTGTTACGTGTGTTATGTGTGTGTGCGATACCTGGCCAGCAGTGGTAACAGGCTCTGAGGCCTTTAATGGGATTTAGCCCGAGGCTGTTTTATTAAGATGTCGGCTTTCCCTGCTGCCTCTGCAGCTGACACCATTCCCCACTGATACCCCCCCCTCCTAACCAACCCTCACCCCCACCGCACACCAGCCTCCAAGCTGCACCCCCCCACACACACACCCTCCCCTCCTCCCCCCCTGCATCACACCCTGCTTTCACCCCACGCAAATCCCCTCAACCGTCCCTCCACACCGCCCCTCCCCGCTGCCCCGATGCCCCCTCTTCCACTCTGTTCTACACCCTATAATGACCCTGCCATCACCAAATACCCCTACCCCTACTCCCCCCCCCCATTCCTCACCCCATCCCTGTGCTCTCCTGGGTCACTGCTGTTTTATTCATTTTATTTTTGATGTGTGGGGGCTAATTATCGGTAATTGTCAAGAGAAGATCCTATACAGAAAACTAAAGCGGAGAGAGTACATTTATCCAACATTCTCTCCGTCTGAATCTTTTATTTATTTATTAACTTGTTGGTGTCTTAGCATGATGTAATAGAAAGTGAGAGAAAACTCTCGTCGAGATCTATAAGGGGTCAACAAGCGAGGCAGACCCGCAGTCAAATCGAAGAGCGATGGAGTCGACTTCTCAAACGAACCCGGGAGTCTCTTCTCTCTAATCCTCTGTCAGCCAGCTACACCTGAGCTGTGGTTTGATGATTTGACTCGGATGGTGCTCATAGATTCACAAATCTGCAGTTTCCCAGACTGGTGCAGTTACAATTTGATAATTTTCCCAGCAAGCAGCTCGAGCTCTGTACTGTACTGTTCTGGCCTTCACATTGCATAACGAGGCTGTATGAGAGAAAGATGGTCTGCTTCCTGGTGTGTGTGACAGACCACCTTCATCACAGGGCAGCTTGGAGGGAATCTGAGATTACGCATTAGCAGGAGGGTCTTAAATAAAAGTCATGAAAAATATTAAATGTTTTCATTTTGATGTTGATACTGAACTACATTTAGATATAGGCCCATAAATACAATATAGAGATGTATGCAAAAAGATGGTACACACATTTATACAAGTAAAAGTATTAAAGCTAAAGTCCTGAACTAAAAACTGAACTGTAGGTAAAGAAGTGCAGCAGAATGTCCTTGTTAGTGTTTAATCATCGCATATTTTATTACTGTATCAACACTTCTAATGTGTAGAATGACTTCATGTGCTGTAGACATTTCAGTCTTGACATTTCTAACCATAAAAGTAGAATATTTTCCTCTGAATGGTGTTGGATACAAACATGAAGGTGCATAAAACTTAATAAAAGTACAACACCAAGCTTGTCTTCACAGTACTCGAGTAAATATATTTCATTACGTTCCAGTGCTGCAAGCAAGAAACACTTGCTGGTGTATTCAGGGTGGAACAGTTAAAGAAAGCAGAAATGTTTTACAGTGCAGAAATGATGAGGCAATTCATCAGTTCAACTGAGTGACAGAAATGACTAATTATTAGTTCAGTACAAGATAATTAGTTGAATGAAATCCCAGTAAGGTCGGTGTGTTTTTAGAGCCAAAACTACGAGAAATCAAAGAATAAATTGAAGCCAGTTATGTTTGATGAATATTTCCCAGTTCATCCTGTTGTATGTTATTGTAAATTAAATGTCAGTTGAACACTTTGGTTTCAGACTGTTGGTTGGACAAGACATTTTAAGATGTCACATTCAGAGTTAGATTATTTCCAGGGGTATATTTCATGACTTTTCTAGATTTCATAAACCAAATGATGAAAGAACTAAAAGCAAAATCAGCGATAACTATTAAAAATACACATTTCAGCTCTAATATACTGTGCAAGTTTTATATTTGCTTTTTTTTTTTTTTGGACTGCTTATTATTTGTATAGCACATTTAAAACAATAGCTATATAGCCAAAGTGCTTTCCAGCAGAGAAATGTGATTGCTGTTTAGATATCAAACCCCAAAGTAGGATTTATGATGTGACTTTACCGGAGCATATTAAATATCACAGTAAAAACCTACAAAATTATGTGAAACGCAAAGTTATCTGGCTAACATACGTTGCATGGTTTGGACCCTTATTATTTATGGAGATTTCTGCAACTAATTAAAGAATTAACTTAATAAAACTACACATGAAAAACCTAACAAACACAAAGAGTCTGTGTGAGCAAGCAAACTGTGACAGTGGAGAGGAAGAATACGTACATCATGTGAAGTTTGTTGTGATAGTATATTCAAGCTGAAAAGAGTTTAGTATTTACCAGCCAGGGTTCAACACAGGCACATTATTTCCTCGTTTAATTAACCTGGAAACAAAAAGGGCCCTAAAAGCCCTCAGAAATCAGATCAAGGGGACAAGAAACGGCTCATGAAAAATGTGAAATTCTTACACTGATTTGTTTTCGCTGTCATTAAAAAACCAATGTGGTTTTCGTGGTTTCATCCTCCTAACAACATCTCTTCTGCTATTACACTTCCCCTGGAAACACTTAGCCCCGATCCTTCCCCCTTAACGGAGCCGATAGCGCCGAATGCATCTTGTGCTGGACCTCTAGGCACTTCCCCTGACTGCTGCCCCCCAGGTGCTTACTTCCTGTGCCCCATACCCCCCAGCTCCCACCCTAAGGTCCCACCCCCTGCAGACAACTGGTGCAACTCTAAGAACATGTAGTCTCGACTTTGTACTCGCTTGTAGTGCTGCGGCGCCTGCATAGGTAATCGGTGTGGTAATAGTTTGGCTACTGATGGAAGTCATAATGATGATGACTTTGTTTCGTGGCGTAAGCATTCAACCAGCTCTTTGGGTGTGTGTCTGCCAAAGCATTTCTTTGTCTGAGTGGATGGTTGCTTGGAGGGAGTTTGGATGCATGCAGGAGCACAGCGAGTGTGTGTTTTGTAGGTTTATGTGCCTGTTCGTGTGTGTCTGTGTTTATGTGTGTATGAGAGTGTGTTTTCTTCTGGCCAGTCTTGAGTGCTTTTGCTGTTTTTCCCTGGCAGGCTGTTCTGATTGGCTGGCCCTGGGGAAAGGAGATATCATGTTTAGCCCCAAACCAACATGCATCCCTCATCCACCATCCACTGCCGCCACGATTGTGAGTGTGAGTGTGTGTGTGTGTGTATGTGTGTGTGTGTTTGAAAGAAAGCAAGAGAGAGCGAGTGTCAGAGGGAGGTCTGTGCGTTCAGGCGATCACACACTCTGCTCTTTCTGCTAAAGTGCTTCTCGTCTCCTTGGCGAAGGCTGATGAGGTATGACATCACAGCACTTTGTTTTATCTTTAAAAGATGAGCCGGGAGCCCTTCACTTCCCCTTAATGAGGCCGAGGTGCCCACACAATATATGGAAAGTGTGTGTGTGTGTGTGTGTGTGTGTGTGTGTGTGTGCCCATGCTTGTTCGCATTCCTGCTTCTTCTTACTTCTTTGCGTGCGAGCGATGTGCATAGGTGTGGGTGTGCTTCTGGTTTTCTGCACACTCTCGCTAACACCCATTTTACCCATAACCCCTGGCGTTTCCTGTCCTGAAGCCATGTGTCAGACCTCATTGGCTACCGCATCAATAACACCGCACTCACTCAGCTCCCAACACCACATCCTACTGGCAACACATCACGTACCGCCGATTTGACCGTTCATCTCTTTCTTTTCATTTCTGCGGCGGTGCTGATTGGGGTTGATTTTGGTTTTGTTTACACATCTGCCCCAGGTGTTGATCCACGAGGGCTCAGCGTTGGACTGCACTTCACATGTGGATGACTTCAGTGCTATTTCATGATGAATTAAGATTGTGCCATTGCTCATACTCTTGGATTAGCCTGTATTATATGCAGATATTCAATCTGTTTTACACACATTTTTATACAAATGAACACTGACACATATCTAAAAGCAGCTGAGGAAAACCATCTGTGGTCAAAACAATGCCAGTCATGTCCACTTCAGCTTCAAGATCACCAATACAAAGAGCTAATGAAACCGCAGCATGAGGGTATTTTTGCACCTTTGCACATTAAAATCATCCAAACCAACAGAATATTTGAACAAAGCCATGCGGAATAAATGTGAATATTTCAGAGAAGGATCAGTCATGGAGTCACAGACATGATCTGATCTTAATTAATAGTTTTCATTTTATTGCAACTTATATTTGTGCTGATTAGAATACATTCTTTTTTGTATTCATGTAAAGGCCTACAGGCAGGCATGGCAGAATAGCTCAGGTTAGAAATGCTGTAGTTCGTGATGCTTGTTTGTCTATGTTACATACTTATTTCTACAGAAAAAAAACATTAACTAAACAAATGAATCATCAAAATGATCAACATGTCACCAAAACCCATTTTGACCCTCAGTCTTAAAATATGATTGTTGCTCAGCAACTGTTCATGGATTTGTACTTCATTTTTCAACTTCATCTTTTTACAGTTTCTTTGAGAATTTAAATATCATCATCAGCATTTAGAGCATAATGAGATCAGTGACAGGGGTGTCCAGGTGAAGATCATTACTTACATTGGTGTGGCACGATGTCTTTTATTGTTTGTGTTTTCTCAGCAAATCTCTGTTGATCAAATGATAATTTTTTTTGTCACTTACTCATTTCATTTGTTTTTACAGGCAAGACCATAATGTAGAAGTGCATGAGCGCTCATATATGATGTAATAGGCTTTTTTTAAACAACCCTCACCTGTTCATCCAGCCTTTAGTTTCTTTCTTTGGCTCCAGGTTCTGGGTCAGTGTTCACTGTTCAACAGTTTGTACCACTTGTTTAAAGAGAACTTTAAGTAGGTTTCATCCTTAAGTTTAAATGTCTGTAGAAGGTCGCCAACTGCTTGCTCATAGGGAATCCAAAGACAACTTTGGATTGTTGGGTTCTCTGTTTTCTGTTTAAAATTCATAAGGTCTTTACCTTACTATGTAAAGTGCTATGACAAGACAAATGTTGTGAACTGGCGCTATAGAAATAAAATTGAATTGAACTGAATTGAATATAAGAGCTTCAACAAAAAAAACAAAATGATTTTTTTAACTTATAAAACAGATGCATTTTTACACTGTCTGTTCACATTTCACTGACAATAATATGATATTTTTGAATTGCTACAAATACAGTGCATCGGTTTCTGGTTGATCAGAACTACTTGGTTGTCTGTGATTGAACAGGGGGTGCTTTTAAAATGTATCTTTATGGGATTAAAAAAAAAAAAAAATAGCAGTTACTGAATACAACTTCAGTTCTATGAGTGTATGTATGTTGCCCTGTAGCACGTTTCACTATTGGTATTATGCGGTGACCAGACTTCTGTCTGTGGTAGCAGTGGCCAGCCCTTCACTTTACCGCTGTTACTAATATATATAGAAATAATGCAATTTCTTGTACAGGTGCTACTACTTGTTCCAACAAAACTGGATATTAGTTATGTTTGTACAAAAGCAGATTCAAAATGTTGCTTAAGAATAAATAAAGCATAATCACCAAAATCTGTATAAGAAAAAAAAAACCCAGCATATATTATTCTACTGCCACAGGTTGTGAATATTCCATTGTATATTTGTTCTTTACTTTTTCCACCTGCTGTTTCAAACACCACTAAAGTGTGCATGCATTCATATTTAGCTTCTGTTTTGAACAACAGGAATAAACAAGAAGCAGGGGGTGGCTCGCAGTAGGATGAATGCAGACACTGTTCACCTTGTAAAGCAAACTGATTCAAACTGTGTCCATGGTTTTATAATGATGACATGTTGCAGCACATGCTTCAAAACATACCTTATTTTCATGCAGAGCTCACTGGCAAGGTTACAAGAATGGTACAATCAAAAAAACATCCCTTATTCCTATAGGAGAGGATTTAAGGGCGTGTGGAGCCTTGTTTGGGTGATGGTGGATTGAACAGAAAGTCAACATGACATCTTTTTTGCATTTGTCACTCCCCTTGTTAAAGTTAATCACACAGTAAGGTTAAGATCATACTGACACACATACATAAACTTCTAAAACCCAGTGTTATTATAAGATAGTAGGGAGAGTTGTTTCTGTAGGTCAGTGTGTGCATGCCAGGGCTCTTTTTGCTCATGAGAGATGCTTCTAATATTTATTTTGTCACTCTCTGCAGTGAATTTTCCTGCACTTGAACTGAAACCTGCAACCATTTTCCTTCCCTTAAACACCCAGTGTGACACGACTCCTTTCTGCATTGATTCTGCCTTCAGTCACTCCCCTAAAGTCTTCATACAGGCCTTCATTGTACAAACAAAGCAACAAACATTTCCAATTACAAGAAAAGATGACAGTAGTTGCCAAAAAAATAAGAGAATATGCTGTTAGCTGGGAGGGATGTGTGGTTAAAAACATGTCCTGTTCCTAATCCTCATGGGAAGCTGGTGTCCGCTGGCTTCCCTGATGTGTGTGCCATGTTGCCAGACGTGGCAGTAGCTGGCTAACGCGGCTGTGTGTGCGATTAACTAGCGTTAGCCGTCATTAGCCTCTGCGCACCAACGCAGCAGCAGACTGCAATTAACCCGCTAATCCGGCTAATCCGGCTAATCCACTAATGGAGCTAATCTGATAGACTGGAGAGAGGCTTTTCAATAGGCTTTCTCTGGGAACACACACATGTACACGCATACGTGCACACAGCAGCACAGATTCTCTCTCTCTCTTTCTTCTGTGTCTTCAAACACATTTACACACACTGTTTCAAACACACCGTCACAGTCAGTCTGGGTTAAATCCAGTGTGTCCACCACCAGTGAATTAGAGGGGCAGATCCATCTCCCAGACATCTCGCCCACAGCCATTAGTCAGCCCGGGGCCTCTGTCACACACTGACCACAGAGAACAAGAGGAGGAGGAAGAGGGGAATGGATGGATAACAAGAGGGAGGCTGTGGGAGGGAAAGATAAGCCTCGACTTTTTGTAATTTTGGTTGGTTGTTTAGACACATGCCATCACCTCATTCTGATATCCTGCATGTAATAAGTCAGCATGAAGCCAGCAGATACTGTTACACTGCTGCTGTGACCAACAGCATCTCTGACACGTTGCTTCGGTTTATTTTGCAGCAGAAGAAAAGAAAAAAAGGTAAATGTCTGATTGTAGACAGATCACCACCTCAAGAATTTTCCCTTAAAGAATGCTTTACACCCTCTTTTGACAGGTAATCGTGGCATCCTCTTTGTGCTAAATAATATCTGAGAACTAGACGTGTAAATTTATTGTTTCTTTCTTCTTCATTTACTTAACTAGGTAGAGATTTACTTGGGTAGAATTAAGTGAAGTTCTGGCTAACGGGGCAACACAAGGACATTCTTGCAGGACTAAAGTTGTGTCGTACAGACAAATCAAGCTAGACTGTTTGCACAGTTCTTTTTCTTTAATTTAATTTATTTTTACAAGGTTTGTTGTAACTTAACTTTGTGTGAATTAAAAAATACAGAATCATTTCCAGCCTAATGGTATATCTGAGTAGAATTTGACATTCATGCCTCTTTGACCTTAGACCAGTGGTTTCCAACCTGGGGATCTTGACACTTTGGGGTCCTAAGAGCAATCTGAGGGCCCACAAGATAAATAAAGGGTTTTAAAAAGATTCAAAGGATTTGGGAAAAATATCTAATTGCAATTTTTCTGACTGACATTGGGATTTAATTTGCTATATAATTTTTATGTCATCTTCAGTTTAATATTCACTGTGTAACAAACTGTGATGAAACATCATCGCATTAGAGGCCATCAAAAGTGTGACAAACCAATTTGTAAAACCACTGACTCAGAAAGTTAAACTCCAGGTCAGACGTGCTGCAGAACGTACGAGGTGTGGCTGTTAAATGGCGGCTTATGTCAGTGGAACCACAGTGTGTGTAGCTGAACCACACAGCGGTTGAGGAGGGGACTACACAAACACTGAAAGTTTCTATCTGCTAAAATCAAATAGAATTGCATTAGTAATTCCTGTTATTCTCATTATTTAATAGCAACTTTGTACACACGTCAACTATAGGACATTTTCACCTTCACCATCCAGTTAAATAGTTAAAAACGCACCCACTGGTTCACAGTTTAACCATGAACCTCATTGTTTTATTTCTAGACTCATCATTATAGTAGTGGATTCTTTATATGTGCCATGTCTCTTTGCTTTGGGTCCTTGTGTACATGTGTGGGTTTTTTTAAATATATTTATTCAGTAGATCTTTGTACAATCTGTGTCTCTGCACTACATGTTTGAATGATGGCTGTTGTTGTGTTGTTGTCATAAATAGCATGAGTTGTTGGGTGTCCTCTCATGGTTCAAGACAGGTTTCTGTTCAAATAAAGTCTAACTTAACTCAACATGCAGTTAGCGGTTACAAGTCACGGTTTCAGTTTAAGGGGTCAAAAGACAAAGAAGTTGGAAACTGCTGCTTAATGCACCATTAGGCATCAATGTCATCCTGCCACTCACCATTACAGGCCTCAGCTCTACACAAAAGCTCCTCAATGGAAAGAACAACACGAGTGGAAGTTGCCTGCATAACTGAAACGTCCTCTTTTAGGTTACAAGCTGGTGTCCCGATTGCAAGTGGATCAGACGAAACAAACACTTGAAAATCAAGGAAATAAAATAAATATTCACCAATTATGTTTTTCCTAAATATATCGATCTTTTTAAAACTCGTGCAACAATATAAACAGACGTCAGAGCAAGCTGTACACGAGTCAGAAAATATTGAATTATTCACATTAATCGTGCTTTCACCATCACAGTCCAATAAATGTCAGCAAACATGAAAAACTCCCACAAAGAGTCACCACATAGACGGAGCCGTGCTACTATCACGAGGTAAATGGGAGGCTGAATAATCCACGAAGTGGTGACATCTTTTTTTCATCTTTTTAATTAATTCTCAGTGGACTTGTGGCAAATCACATGTGAACTCCTTTTCTCTCTTTGCCAGCAAAAAAAAAAAAGAAAAGACAGTGGGAAACGCTGGCTTCTTAAAACCTGAAAAGCTAAAGGGCAGAAAGGGCAAACTGTAATGTTTCTTTTTTTTTGTCACCGAGCTACATTTTTCAGTTTACACCTGTCTTTCCTTTCTTGTCTTTTCTTTTTCCTAATCCTCTGTTCGTTCCTTTCTTTCCTTTCCTGTCCTGTCCTCTACATCTTTTCTCTCTCATCCTTTCCACTCCTCCTCCTCCTCCTCTCTCCACTCTCTTTTCCTCTGGTCTAATTGTGGAGATGTAACTTTGGAGCTGTTAAAGTAGCCAGGAGACATTTTGAAAGGCTGGTTGAAGGAAGATGGAGGTCGCTCGTCTGTCTCTGGCTTCAAACACTGACCTTGGCTGCTAATGATGCTAATGATGCTAACTGGGCTAATGACAGCTCTATATGTGTGTGTGTGTGTGTGTGTGTGTGAAAGCAAAAGAGAGACAGCGTCAATGAGCGAGCAAGTGTGTATGCACGCCAGTGTGTGAGTGTGTGAGAGGAGCATGTGAAAGTATCATAATCAGAGCCACTAACGCTAATGAGCTAGCCCTTTGAAGAGAACCGCCCGGCGAGGGCTCCACTCCTGCCAACTCATTAGCTGACCTGAGGAGTGCCTGATTAGAATGCTTTTGATGAAAATTTCAAGGATTTTCCTAAAAAAAAAAAAATAGAAAAAAAGGAAAAACTTAAAAATTTTGTGAAGTGAGATAAATATTGCACTAGTCTTTTTTTTTCAGAGGGTGTGGGGGGTTGTGGTTGATGGGGAAAGTGGGAGGTCATTTACTAAGAAGACTTCAAAGAGCCCTCTGAAGAGTGCTGGATGAGATTGATTTGCTGTTTTTATTGGCGATGAAATGTACAAATATGTTTAATGGGAGGAGAGAGCGGGAGAATGTTTCCTTTCACTCTTCAAACACCCACGCGTCATCTCTGTCTCCCTCAAACACACACACACACACACGGATACACACAGCGCTGATGAGTGTATATATGCACACCTTCCCGCCTCTGTAGAAGTCAACAGCTCCGCCGTGGTGTAAGAGTGGCACCGACATGAGAGGCAGCGCGTGTAAATTAGTTTTCAGCAGAAAGCGAACAGGACAGGTTGCTCGGCGCTGAAACACTTCTTTAAAGCTCAGACACAAACTACACACACGGCGAACGGCGGCGCAGTCACATCACCTCTCATTTCACAGCGTGAGGAAAGAGTGTGGATCAAAGTGAGAAGATGCCAGGCCTTCGCGCGAGAGAAAGGAAATTATCTGCTGTACGCCGCAGTGACAGTAAAGTCTTTGGTATATTGACCAAAGGAATTTGTTACCATCATGTTGTATCGTTCACTTTGCATTAAATACTGTGAGCAAAACTGCAGCTTTCATCACCTTAAGCACCTGTTGACTCACCTGGTGAAGATGTCTGCATGTAGTCTGCATGGTGGCGCTGGGACCGGTTGAATTTTAAGTAACTGATGCCTATCCACTGTTAAGCCCATCTTTTTCTAAGGTTAAATATCAGCGATGCCATCCAGATGGCTTTGTAGTGTAAGTTTGTGGCCTGGATGCAGCCACCATGTTGTCACCCATTTGTCAACTCCCGCTGTGAAGCCTCAGGTTTGGTGTTTGGCCATCAGCATGTTGGTCTTTTGAAACTGTGTGTTAGGAATAGAAACAGATGGGAACCCAAAGACACTATGCACAGGGATGTAAAAGTGACATGTCAATTACAGGGCTGCTATGCTCTAAAACATATCCTGCATTCTCATCTGTTTGAATCTAAATGTGACCGTAATTTACAAAATGAACATCATCAAGATAAAAAATTTACTTTTCATTTGTATTGGGCTCTTCACATCATGCTGTATTCCACTGTAGCCTTGAAACTAGTGATTAAGACCATAAATTCATTAGGAAAACATTACTGATGGAGCAGATCAAATGATGAAGAGGGTCATTTTCTCTCAGACTTCTATGCAGTCAGACTCCTTTTTGTGACCAGAGAAGTCGCCCCCTGCTGGCTGTTAGAAAGAATGCAGGTTTAAGGCACTTACCCATTAGTTTCACTTTTAAGACACTTGAAAAAAAAAGCCAAAAATAAATAATTGCCACAATGTCTTGCAAAAAAACAAAAAACTCAAAACATGAAATGCAACTCAAAACTTCAACCTAAAAGCCATATGAGTGACTCAGTTGCACTAAACATTCACATGACAGAAATTCAGGGTCTTTTTGGCAGAGCTACAGGGTGTGTATACACAGAGCAGAGAGAAAAGAATGGCAACTAGTTAGAGAGATTTAGACCAAAATAAAAAAAAAAACCTGGTCATTAAAATCAATGCAGCATGGTTCAAAAAAGATATGCAGAGGAGCAAGTTGTCAGCAAGATATAGCATGGTGAAATATCTGTCTACAGCTGATGAGCAGAGTACTGTTAAAAAGATGGAAGTAGTAATGTAGCTGTAGTATACAGAGCCACCATTTTTTTTTCAGTATTGGTAGCACATATGGGTCCTTGGAAAAATATTGCGTATCGTTAATTATATATTTTTTCTCAATAAAAATGCAAACAATCAAATAAATTCTTTTTAAAAATTATTATTATTTATAGCATTGTAACTGTGTCATACTTCACAAAAGACATTTTTGAGTTCTCTCTACTTGTAGCCAGGGTTGCATAGCTTTATATTGTAGAGGAAAAAGTGAGACCACATTGAAAGGAGCAAAAAGTGGAGTTGGAGTTCAGAGGGTTAAAGAATCTTTGACTAGAACTAAAATCCAAAATGCTCTACAATTGTGTCATTGACCTTGCTGATGGAGTGCAGTGATTTCATGTTGAGCATCTGGTGCTTGATTTGTCGTCTTAGGGTCCAATCACACCAGCATTTATAACAGCAAGATTTCGGAACAAATTCAGCTTAATATAATGCAAGTAATTTTGTAATTAATTTTACATTTATTCTGTCTAGCCTTGGTGAATTTGTAAAATATGTAGGTGGTTTTGACCCTAAAATGGTAGAACAAAGCAACTCTCTCCCTCTCAGCATCCAGCATCCAGCCAATCCAGGAGAACCCAACAGGTCTGCAAGTGATAAAACAATCACACACAAGCTTCAGTTTCATTTGTATTAAAGACAGAACAGAACTGTCTACCTATTCTGACTGAATGAAAGCTGAATTTGTCTCTAACTGTTTAGGAAAAACAAACAAAAAACATGTGACAAAAGATGCCAAAATAGATACAGTAAATAGAGTCCTGCTGTAGACCACAAGGGAGAAAGTCAGCTTCCATATGATGTTCGGATCATTGCCTATTTTAGCTTTCAAAAATGAACATGCAAAGCTTTTCACATGATAAAGAAACACACATCATTGACTCTACAGGGCTAACAGCCGATGAGCAGCTGGGTGACCCAAATCTGATGAACACCAGCAAAGTGATGACACATGATTATCTTTTTAACAAAATAGTGAAGTCCAGTATGTGTGGACTCTGCTTTTTTTTTTTTTCTGAAAACAGAGAGAACTGTTTTTTTTAAATGCTGTAAACAACCACTGGAAAATATTTGGCTGCTCAATGATCTCAGAAATAATTTCCCATCTGAAGTTTTAGGGGAGAATGTTGGCTGTATGACTCCAGGTAGAAGCCAAGACCAACTTTCCAAGAACTTGTGCTGGCAGAAGCTAAGGTGCACTGATTTGGAGTGTGTTTTCCATCTGTGTGTGTGTGTGCGTTACAGTCTACGTGTTTTTTTGTCTGTCTTTGGCCTGTGTGTGTGCATGCGTTTCTTCTTTCTTTGTGTGTGTTTGAGTTGCAGTAGTTTAGGCAGGCACAGAGCTGGATCTCTCATAGTGAATTTGGACAGACTGGAGTCTGAGAGGCAGTTCAAAGACCACAGGCCCACAGGCAACAACCAACACTGAGACCGCTCTGTGTGTGCGTGTCTCTCTGTGTGTGTGTGTGTGTGTAAGGCTGAGCGAGAGAGTGTGTTTGGTCTGTGTGTGCATGTTTTTGTCCTGACGTGCGTTTGATTCGCTTGTATTTCTGTGAGTGTGTGTGGTTTTTCCTTGATGGTGCATATCCTGACATGCTTTTATTTTGAAATAGATGTACTCCATATCTTACACATGCACACACATAACATTTTAACAACTGTATGCGCACTCACACACAGACTTGCACAGTACAAACCTATAGTACACTGCATTAGCATGGGCACACCATTCGCTACAGACAGCCTCAACAGCTGTCCTGGGCTCTGACCCCACTGTAAGTTATGCACAAACGCTGGCACCAAAGAAACGCCAAATAATTAATTATAAAAATACTTCCTGCTAATTGTTGGGCTGTAATTAATGAGCTAACCTTTGGAGAGTGGGAGAGGAAGGTGGAGAGGGAAATTATTCATGTCATTTTTGCATATATGAATATGCAAAAGATAATTATCCCCTCCGAGGAGGGACAAAAAATGGCCCAATGTCTCTATCTGAAGCTCACTTACCACCATGCACACACACACACTCCCACTTTCCCTCTTGCCATCTCCTATTGCTTTCTCTCTCTCTGTCACTCTCTCGGTCTTTCTTTATCTCTTCAACATGATCTAGTCTGATGATGGGTGGCTCTGAGCAATGCACAATATTAAATGGATGAGTCTTTTATATCTTGAATATGACGAATGGGGATATAACCTCTGGCTAATTCCTATTGGAAACGGTTCTGTTTTGTCAAGGCTTTATCCCGACAGTGATGTGGAGGCTGACATCTGTTACACGCTGACACACAGGTCAGTGTCAGTGTGTGTGTCTTTGATGAACAGTTCTTGCTCTAAAGTTGTCGTTTAAACAGCCGTGGGAGGGAGGATGTTTTAGAAAATAACCTTGTTTTTTTTTATTGAAGTTTTCAGGAGATTGTCCTGTAGTTAAGCTAATTCTCTGACGCACAAAAATGTCAGGCAGTAAATTAAAATTCACTGGGTATAGGTTTATTTTTGGAGCAACTTCTCGACCACACATATATTCATCTGCTGAGCCTTTAGTTCGCTATGTAAACAGAGAAAGTAGGACTAGTCTCTGTTGGCCCCTGAACAGTAACTCACTGCTGCTGAACAGCTTATAGGAAGTTTTCAGTGTCTAATGTTTTCTATCATTAGGCTGTAACAAGTCAGTTTCTCTGTTTTTAGGTAATACACATTGCTCTTTAACGCATGACATCCATTCCAGCAAACACTTATTTAAACTTCACCTAAAGTAGTTATTTTCAATAATTAGTCCAAACCTACAATCTCTCAGGACTCGTCTATATTCCTATATGATCATTGTCTTCACTAATATTTGTGACCCTGCATCATAAATCCAGAATGGCAGATGGTGGTGTCAATGTGCCCATCACCTGTACAATATCTGCTAAAACCTCTGATTCTACAAGTAACACACAGAGACAAAACCATTCTCTGATAAACTGTAGCAGAGAAAAACTTCGATCAAAGAACGGCTTCTTTAATTTTTTTTCTGAGTGACAATGTAACTGGCTGATGTAGAGGACACCAACAATTAATGCATCAGTAATTATATTCTGCTCATCAGGGTCCTGTGTGTCAGTTCAGTAAAATACCATTAATGTTGTGATATATGTATTCCCATATAACATGTAAAGAAAGTAATCTGTGAGTTGTTGTGCACACTGCATGAAAGACAAAAGCAAATAAGGAAATGAAACGGTTTTATTGCAATCTTTACTAGTTGAAAGTTTTACCAGTAAATAGTGTTTTTCAGTTTAAAAAAAAGCAGCATGAATTAAAAAATACACACTTCCCAGCATTACTACTGTCTATATTCTGAAGGTTTGTTCATATATCACTCAAAGCCTGATTTATAAAACTGTTTATTCCCAAAAGCAGGACAGTCCTTTATTTTTCAGATTTATAGATTCATCCCCAAAACCCCTCTGTATAAACTATTGTCTCTCAGATGTCGACAAAACAAACATTTTGAAGCTGTCTGTATTTAACGTTCCCTGTTCTGGAAGTTTTCATGCAAATTTGTGCATTTTAAGAAGATAATACTTTATTTGGATATCAAAGCAGAAAATTTCAGAAAACTTGTAAGACAAGAACTAAGTTAATCACCCAGAGAAGTTTCACGACAATATCCACGAGTTAAACTTCCTACCCTGTTCACCTGTAGTAGTTTGTACTTGTCATAAAGTTTATGTGGACAGTTACGTATCTTGCTCAAAATGATAGCTACTACAAAAAAATCCAACTGACATGTTTTAAGTCTTGTTTGGGAGCACCAAAACAGTTGTTCAGTTCTTAATAAGTTATGCATGAAAGGATTAAACTTGGATTTCTGTTTCATTTCCGTACCATATAAGGACTTTGGATGCCCGAACACCATCCCTCTGTCACCTGACACTCTCAGCACTCACATCCTGACATATGTGGCACATTTTCAACAGAAAACAGTGTTGCGGGGCATAACTGTCACCGCCTTACATTTACAGTATGTAGATTTTTGTGATGCCATAGGCAGCCTCCAGGACTGCTGCACACTGTGATTGGATACTTTTTTTTTTTTTTTTTTTGCTGTTGTATTTTTTGTAACTTCCTTAAACAAAGCTGGACTTGCAAACGGGAACCACAAGCTTGTTTTCAGAAAGTGGGAAATCAAGAACAATGAAGAGCCATGATAAATGTGTTACATATGTTACTGTACAGAGGCCTACGAGGGTGACTGTGTGATCGCAAACTCCAGCTGGGACACTTTCTCCCAGCTCTCTCCCTTAAATTCCTTTCACCTCTGAGTCCATTCTTTGTCTGTCGTCCATCCAGTAAAGGAAAAAAAAAAAACATCCTGCCAAAATGGTAAACTGCTGTTGCATTTCATGTTTTATGGGGAGAAAGGAGCAGACAGCAAGGATTTAACAGGAACATTTTAACTTAAAAATATTCATGATTTGACACTAATAGTCTAATTTTTCTGTATTCATTTCTGTATTCCTCTACATGTGAAACCCTTTTTTTCTGTTTTTATTTAAACTCTGAAATGTGTCTTAATGCCCACAGTTCTTCTGAAAGCATGTAATGGGGTTCATGTATTTCAGAAGGCCAAGGAGAACTTTGAAACTGTCTATAAAATATTTCAATACAGACAAATTCAAGTCTACTGCTGCATTTTGTAACTATTCCACTAAAACAAATGTTACTATTAGCAGAGTGTAAATCTGCTGAAATGCCAGCTGGAGCAGAAAACACTGCAACTACTGAACCTTGTACGTGTCCCTGAAATGTCATTATGGTTTATCGGTTTACAGTCAGACCTTTCGCCTCCCTTTGTACGCCTTGTGTGTGTGTGTTCAGGATGTGTGAGTGTTTGCCCGTGCGCGTACAGTATGTGTGTGAGCATCTGTGTTGTTGCCGCCTGCCTGCTACTTTTCTCTGGGCTGGAGTTTCCATTATGAATTCTGATCACAGTCTGACTGACCTCTCTCTGCGTGTGTGTGTGTGTGTGTGTGTGTGTGTGTCAGACGACGGACTGTGCATATCATATCCATTGCCCACATTGATTCTTTAGGTTGGATGAGGAGAATAGTAGCTAATTGAATAGATGAATAATATATTTCTGAATAATAAATTAATGTTTTGTTCTGGTGCCTCTCAGCAAGAGAAAGAAATTACCTCTCAGGTGGGATGAGCTGTGTGTGTGTGTGTGTGTGTGTGTGTGTGTGGGCTCATTAGCTTCAATACATTACCATACAGAATAGATAAGGTACTATGTGATCAATGCTATTGATGAACAGCAGACCATCGGACACTGAATGTATCGATCTCGGCAGGCAGACACACACATTGTTTTAAGGACACACACACACACACACACACACACACACACTCTGAACAGACCGCACTGACCTGAAGCTACTGTGGCGGTTTTGCATGCTGTACAAAGTTGGCATATTCAGATGAAAGCTCTCATGCCTTTGGGCATGCTAACCGATCTGAACGAGTGCATATGGTCCTCAGGATGCCTTCATCTCCTGATTCGCTCTTTTCTTCTTCTTCTGTGGTGCTGCCACCAAACCACAGACTCCGCCCATCCACTGCCAGCCGCTCATCAATAAGACATGGACCTGCATACCTCACTGACCACGGCTCACAACCTTTCCATGCATGCATATTTCACACACTAACACACACACACACACACATAGAAGCAGTCATTGTTATGGAGGTGCCTGTCCCAGGTGGGCTTGATTAAGTTTTCATGGATGTCCTCAGGGCGAAACACTTAAGGGTTAACCAGCTTCCTCCAGCAGAATTAAAAGAGTTAAAAGTCTGCCCTGTCTCTCCACACATCCCTCTATTCTCACCTTTCTTTCCTCTTACTGTCCATCTGCTCACTGGTTTGCTGGTAAATCAGTGACAAGGATAATGTCAGTGCAAAATTAGGTGCAAAACAGGTATGAAAGAGACAAATAATGTTATTCCATGATTGATGATATATTTTGTAGGTAATGTACTGACATCAGCAGCTTTAAAAACTTTTAATGCTTTTGTATCAACTCCTTTTTCCCCCAGATCAAATCAAGTTTATTTATAGCACATTTAAACAACCTGAGTTGACCAAAGTGCTGAACGAGGTGTCAGTCAGGCAGCAAGAAAAATATATGCAAACAACAAGACGGGATAAAAACCTGTAAAAATCAATTTGTTAAACAAAATATAATAGTATAAACTAATAAAACACAACATAGCAGCTTGTAAGATCAATTAATTAAAGAACTCAAATATTAATACTATTAAGAGCAGCATTAAAAACATGTACATCTTGAGAGTTCTCTTCAAAATGTCAGTGGTGGAAGAATATCTGATTGAGGCTCTTTCAAAGCTTTGTAGCTGCTATTGCAAAGGCATACACTGTTTTTCGTATTGGACACACACACACACCTCACACACACAGGACTGTAGCACCAGAGTCCAGAATTAGGGAAAGATTATGGGAATAAACTTCAGTTATAATTTAAACAAATTTCTACATTAAAAAGATCATGATTTTTCTCAAACCTCAACCAACAGAAAACAGTTTAATACTGGAGTAGCCACTATGAGCAGATGTTGTGCTGCAAGTTTAGAATATTTGGTAGAAAATGAATATGTAGTCTTTGTATTTTTGTTAATTAACAGCATTTCCTCATTATGTCCTCATTAGAAAGTCCACATTATGCTTCCTTTAAAACCTGAGCATTGTGTAGCACTCAAACTTGTAAAAAAAAAAAAAAACCCGGCATGATGTGATGTACAAGACTTCCCAATAAACATGAATAAAAAATGGAGTAACCACAAAAGAAGCAGGAGCACTTTAGAGTGACAGAGATCCAGACCAGATGTTATTATATCTCCTCCTGTTTGCAGCAGCAACACGCCGTCTCACACGGTAACTTCTTATTTAAAGGCTCTCCACAGGAACACATGTGCTTATACAAAAACGTAGCGCCGTTTCAGTTTTTTTGTCCTCTCTCAGTGAGTCATGTGCTATAAACAGCTGTTCTTTCCATGCAGCACTGACACTGTTTGTGCATAAATATAAATGCATCTTAGGTGAAGTATAATACTGGATAATGTATCATGAATCCCTGTAGGTCAGTGAGGTAAACATCTTTAGTATTCTTTGACGCCTCATGTAGGCGCCTATCCTTTCTGAAATGTACTCTGCATCTCATCACATCACTGATCGTCTCATCACTTTTATCACTAAAGTGTACAGAGATGCACGTTTAAACCACACTGGCCCGTGGCTACCCTCGAGTATATTTTTTAGATTTTATATATTATTGGGCTGAAGAAGTTTTTCATAATATCATTGTGTATATGACTTGCAGCCCGGTGTTTGGTTTATATGAGTATTGAGGTTGCAACGGGTTTCTCGTTTGGATTCACAATCATTTCTGAATGCTTTTCTAGTTTCAAGTCAAATATGCAAGTATCTAAAATTGTATCATGAATATCTGAAGTAATAAAACAGTGTCATTAAATCACTCAAACGATTTTGTGCTTTGATAACACAACATATCCAATATTATTCTTCCTGCCGAAAACAAAATATGAGACTTCTTGAAATTCCATCTAAATTTCTTAATTGCTTTAACAACAAAAACATGATGCTTAAGAAACTGATGCTTTCTTTGAGACATTTCACTTGCGGAGCCTGTCAGGGGGAAGCTGACAGCGGCGTGTCGGAGGTGACAAGGCTGGGTTTCGAGGGCCGATTCGGCTTTAACACATCTGTCAGTTGTGGGAAACCTCCTCGCGCTGCTTTGACGTGCTGAATCCAGCCAGACATCCCAGACAGACGGCAGCAGACACACAACCGCAACCTCACATCAGTCAACTGATACTTTTACTGACGATAAAAACAGGCCAGTGTCTGTCAGTCTGGTGATATTTTTAATTCAAGCTGTCCAAACGGAGCAGCAGCTCTCTTATGTTTTCACGTCACAAATAAACACATATAAGTCGGCAGAGCCTCAGTTTGGGATTTGATTTTGTCCCAAAGAGCCAAGGGTATTTTTGTGTGCTTTTTTATTTACTATTTTGTGTTATTATTTATTAGTGCAGAAGTGGCTGCACTGTGCATGGGCTGACATTTGTGGTAACGTTCGACTTTCTTTAAATGATCCGACTACATTTCTGTGAAGTATTCTTCTAATCAGGGTAGAGAATTTGCTATATATGATTAGACTATGTGAGTTTTGAAAAAAAGAATTCCACATTTACATAAAATAAAACACCAACTTATATTCTCTATTGGTCTGGCATTCTTTAGCAGTTCATATTTTCTAGCAACAAAGTTTAGATAGATGTCATCATTACATTAGCTTACTAACATTACTACATTAATTTAATAATGCATACAACTTTATTAAAGGCCCTTTGTCTATACAGGTGTTTTGACTTAGTCCACTTAGACTCTGCTGAGCTTGAGGAGGTTAATTTAATGTGAAGGGTAGAGAAATCATGAAATAATAACAGTGACAGTGATAGAGGCAACAAAACCTACAGGGGAGTGACGAGGACGTCAGTCAAGCACAGTTTGCACATTACTGAGGTCTAATCAACCTTCTAAGTTTATTCCGTCTGCTCAGGTAGAACATGGACAGCAGATATGCAGCTCTGTAACAGCACCACATACTGCATAAAGAACAGAGGTTATAAAACATAAAACAGAGATAAAGGAAACCTCTGGTACCCACTAGTGATGCTATGGGGCAATGCTTTTATGAGTGGCTCCCGATTTAGTTTTCATTGTCCTCTTGCACAGATACTTACATGCAAACAGGCAACACAGAACACACTCCAGACAGTGGCACTGTTGATGTAGAGAGGGACAGCGACATCAGAGCTGCACAAAAAAAAAAGAATGTTTTCAATGTCAATTCATTTGTTAATTATTTTCTCGGTTAATTGTTTGGTCTATAAAATGTTAGAAAATGGTGAAAAAATGTTGATGAGCTTTACCCAAAGATGACATCTTCAGACTTGTTTTGTTCAAAGCCCAAAATATTCCAATTACTGCCATAGAGGAGTAAAGACATCAGAAAATATTCACATTTAGGAAGCTTGACTCTGAGAATTTTGACAGTTTTTTGGTTTAATTCAAAAATTACACAAACAGATTAATAGATTATCAAACTCATTGGTGATTAATTTAATAGTTGATAACTAATTGATTAATTGATGGAAGGATATAATACAGGCTGAAGCAGCACCTGGAAACAAAAATCAAGTCTACCTTAAGAAGGTATACGTGAATACTTTGAAAGTTAGGCTGTTGCTAACCAGCTCGCCCCATCCCATCATGTCTCATGTTTCCCTACCTTCTACCTACCCAGGTCACTGTTGTGACTGTCCTCAGTGCCATTCAGCTGCCTCTCCAGTAAGTCTCTCGTCCTGTAGATTGACTCCAAGTCTTTCATCTTGCACAGCAGCTGCTTATAGTAGTTGGCTAGCTCTTAATGGCCAAATTTTATGGCTACCTCGTCTACACTGCAGCATCTAAAGACTGAGGATAAGCACACATGAAGCAGTTCTCCACCTGCTGCAGGTTCTGGATGCAGTGGCCCCTCCAGCTCTCAGCAGACCTCCTGGAGAGCAGAACAAGGACTACTATTGCTAGCTGCTGTCCAAGACTTTGGAGTCCATCCAAGGGATAAGGTACTCACCGGAGAGGCAGTTGCATCACACACTGCAGACTGCCCCAACAGCAACCTGGCAGGCCTTCAAGCAAGGGAGACATGAGGACGGGACCAGGCTAGCTGGTTACCACTAGTTTCAGGGGACTGTCGCTCATGTTGCATGGCCACCATCTGAATCCCATCCTTGAAAGTGCTTCTAAATTATGTACAATTTATCCGCACTGTGCCCAGGTATGAGCTGGCCAGCGTTCACAGTACATTTGCATTGGCATCCAGCACCGGTGCACCAAATCTGACTGACACCGGTCCTGCAGCTAACTTTGAAATGGAGCACTACTTTAGGCTTTTGTTTGGGATGCAATGACGAGGTGGACACTCCATACACTATCGCCTATCTTCACACCTCATTATTCACACAAGGAAACGGATCCTATCGAGACCAAAGTCTGCCTTTTGCATACAAACCTGGGCACTGATGCTGCTTGTACTGGGCTCGGACAAAATATGCAATCATTTTTGCAAACCTAAATTAGACTTTGGGTTCAAATGTCAAGGAGTGTGGAACAGTGTAGCGAGAGTGAAAGAACCCTTAATTTGCATCTTTAAACAGATTGAGTAAAATTTCCTTTAAAGGCACCNGGAGATATCATGTTTAGCCCCAAACCAACATGCATCCCTCATCCACCATCCACTGCCGCCACGATTGTGAGTGTGAGTGTGTGTGTGTGTGTATGTGTGTGTGTGTTTGAAAGAAAGCAAGAGAGAGCGAGTGTCAGAGGGAGGTCTGTGCGTTCAGGCGATCACACACTCTGCTCTTTCTGCTAAAGTGCTTCTCGTCTCCTTGGCGAAGGCTGATGAGGTATGACATCACAGCACTTTGTTTTATCTTTAAAAGATGAGCCGGGAGCCCTTCACTTCCCCTTAATGAGGCCGAGGTGCCCACACAATATATGGAAAGTGTGTGTGTGTGTGTGTGTGTGTGTGTGTGTGTGTGCCCATGCTTGTTCGCATTCCTGCTTCTTCTTACTTCTTTGCGTGCGAGCGATGTGCATAGGTGTGGGTGTGCTTCTGGTTTTCTGCACACTCTCGCTAACACCCATTTTACCCATAACACCTGGCGTTTCCTGTCCTGAAGCCATGTGTCAGACCTCATTGGCTACCGCATCAATAACACCGCACTCACTCAGCTCCCAACACCACATCCTACTGGCAACACATCACGTACCGCCGATTTGACCGTTCATCTCTTTCTTTTCATTTCTGCGGCGGTGCTGATTGGGGTTGATTTTGGTTTTGTTTACACATCTGCCCCAGGTGTTGATCCACGAGGGCTCAGCGTTGGACTGCACTTCACATGTGGATGACTTCAGTGCTATTTCATGATGAATTAAGATTGTGCCATTGCTCATACTCTTGGATTAGCCTGTATTATATGCAGATATTCAATCTGTTTCACACACATTTTTATACAAATGAACACTGACACATATCTAAAAGCAGCTGAGGAAAACCATCTGTGGTCAAAACAATGCCAGTCATGTCCACTTCAGCTTCAAGATCACCAATACAAAGAGCTAATGAAACCGCAGCGTGAGGGTATTTTTGCACCTTTGCACATTAAAATCATCCAAACCAACAGAATATTTGAACAAAGCCATGCGGAATAAATGTGAATATTTCAGAGAAGGATCAGTCATGGAGTCACAGACATGATCTGATCTTAATTAATAGTTTTCATTTTATTGCAACTTATATTTGTGCTGATTAGAATACATTCTTTTTTGTATTCATGTAAAGGCCTACGGGCAGGCATGGCAGAATAGCTCAGGTTAGAAATGCTGTAGTTCGTGATGCTTGTTTGTCTATGTTGCATACTTGTTTCTACAGAAAAAAACATTAAATAAACAAATTAATCATCAAAATGATCAACATGTCACCAAAACCCGTTTTGACCCTTAGTTTTAAAATATGATTGTTGCTCAGCAGCTGTTCATGGATTTGTACTTCATTTTTAAGCTTCATCTTTTTACAGTTTCTTTGAGAATTTAAATATCATCATCAGCATTTAGAGCATAATGAGATCAGTGGCAGGGGTGTCCAGGTGAAGATCATTACTTACATTGGTGTGGCACGATGTCTTTTATTGTTTGTGTTTTCTCAGCAAATCTCTGTTGATCAAATGATAATTTTTTGTCACTTACTCATTTCATTTGTTTTTACAGGCAAGACCATAATGTAGAAGTGCATGAGCGCTCATATATGATGTAATAGGCTTTTTTTAAACAACCCTCACCTGTTCATCCAGCCTTTAGTTTCTTTCTTTGGCTCCTGGTTCTGGGTCAGTGTTCATTGTTCAACAGTTTGTACCACTTGTTTAAAGAGAACTTTAAGTAGGTTTCATCCTTAAGTTTAAATGTCTGTAGAAGGTCGCCAACTGCTTGCTCATAGGGAATCCAAAGACAGCTTTGGATTGTTGGGTTCTCTGTTTTCTGTTTAAAGTTCATAAGGTCTTTACCTTCCTATGTAAAGTGCTATGAGAAGACAAATGTTGTGACCTGGCGCTATAGAAATAAAATTGAATTGAATTGAATTGAATATAAGAGCTTCAACAAAAAAAAACAAAATGATTTTTTTAACTTATAAAACAGATGCATTTTTACACTGTCTATTCACATTTCACTGACAATAATATGATATTTTTGAATTGCTACAAATACAGTGCATCGGTTTCTGGTTGATCAGAACTACTTGGTTGTCTGTGATTGAACAGGGGGTGCTTTTAAAATGTATCTTTATGGGATTAAAAAAAAAAAAAAATAGCAGTTACTGAATACAACTTCAGTTCTATGAGTGTATGTATGTTGCCCTGTAGCACGTTTCACTATTGGTATTATGCGGTGACCAGACTTCTGTCTGTGGTAGCAGTGGCCAGCCCTTCACTTTACCGCTGTTACTAATATATATAGAAATAATGCAATTTCTTGTACAGGTGCTACTACTTGTTCCAACAAAACTGGATATTAGTTATGTTTGTACAAAAGCAGATTCAAAATGTTGCTTAAGAATAAATAAAGCATAATCACCAAAATCTGTATAAGAAAAAAAAAACCCAGCATATATTATTCTACTGCCACAGGTTGTGAATATTCCATTGTATATTTGTTCTTTACTTTTTCCACCTGCTGTTTCAAACACCACTAAAGTGTGCATGCATTCATATTTAGCTTCTGTTTTGAACAACAGGAATAAACAAGAAGCAGGGGGTGGCTCGCAGTAGGATGAATGCAGACACTGTTCACCTTGTAAAGCAAACTGATTCAAACTGTGTCCATGGTTTTATAATGATGACATGTTGCAGCACATGCTTCAAAACATACCTTATTTTCATGCAGAGCTCACTGGCAAGGTTACAAGAATGGTACAATCAAAAAAACATCCCTTATTCCTATAGGAGAGGATTTAAGGGCGTGTGGAGCCTTGTTTGGGTGATGGTGGATTGAACAGAAAGTCAACATGACATCTTTTTTGCATTTGTCACTCCCCTTGTTAAAGTTAATCACACAGTAAGGTTAAGATCATACTGACACACATACATAAACTTCTAAAACCCAGTGTTATTATAAGATAGTAGGGAGAGTTGTTTCTGTAGGTCAGTGTGTGCATGCCAGGGCTCTTTTTGCTCATGAGAGATGCTTCTAATATTTATTTTGTCACTCTCTGCAGTGAATTTTCCTGCACTTGAACTGAAACCTGCAACCATTTTCCTTCCCTTAAACACCCAGTGTGACACGACTCCTTTCTGCATTGATTCTGCCTTCAGTCACTCCCCTAAAGTCTTCATACAGGCCTTCATTGTACAAACAAAGCAACAAACATTTCCAATTACAAGAAAAGATGACAGTAGTTGCCAAAAAAATAAGAGAATATGCTGTTAGCTGGGAGGGATGTGTGGTTAAAAACATGTCCTGTTCCTAATCCTCATGGGAAGCTGGTGTCCGCTGGCTTCCCTGATGTGTGTGCCATGTTGCCAGACGTGGCAGTAGCTGGCTAACGCGGCTGTGTGTGCGATTAACTAGCGTTAGCCGTCATTAGCCTCTGCGCACCAACGCAGCAGCAGACTGCAATTAACCCGCTAATCCGGCTAATCCGGCTAATCCACTAATGGAGCTAATCTGATAGACTGGAGAGAGGCTTTTCAATAGGCTTTCTCTGGGAACACACACATGTACACGCATACGTGCACACAGCAGCACAGATTCTCTCTCTCTCTTTCTTCTGTGTCTTCAAACACATTTACACACACTGTTTCAAACACACCGTCACAGTCAGTCTGGGTTAAATCCAGTGTGTCCACCACCAGTGAATTAGAGGGGCAGATCCATCTCCCAGACATCTCGCCCACAGCCATTAGTCAGCCCGGGGCCTCTGTCACACACTGACCACAGAGAACAAGAGGAGGAGGAAGAGGGGAATGGATGGATAACAAGAGGGAGGCTGTGGGAGGGAAAGATAAGCCTCGACTTTTTGTAATTTTGGTTGGTTGTTTAGACACATGCCATCACCTCATTCTGATATCCTGCATGTAATAAGTCAGCATGAAGCCAGCAGATACTGTTACACTGCTGCTGTGACCAACAGCATCTCTGACACGTTGCTTCGGTTTATTTTGCAGCAGAAGAAAAGAAAAAAAGGTAAATGTCTGATTGTAGACAGATCACCACCTCAAGAATTTTCCCTTAAAGAATGCTTTACACCCTCTTTTGACAGGTAATCGTGGCATCCTCTTTGTGCTAAATAATATCTGAGAACTAGACGTGTAAATTTATTGTTTCTTTCTTCTTCATTTACTTAACTAGGTAGAGATTTACTTGGGTAGAATTAAGTGAAGTTCTGGCTAACGGGGCAACACAAGGACATTCTTGCAGGACTAAAGTTGTGTCGTACAGACAAATCAAGCTAGACTGTTTGCACAGTTCTTTTTCTTTAATTTAATTTATTTTTACAAGGTTTGTTGTAACTTAACTTTGTGTGAATTAAAAAATACAGAATCATTTCCAGCCTAATGGTATATCTGAGTAGAATTTGACATTCATGCCTCTTTGACCTTAGACCAGTGGTTTCCAACCTGGGGATCTTGACACTTTGGGGTCCTAAGAGCAATCTGAGGGCCCACAAGATAAATAAAGGGTTTTAAAAAGATTCAAAGGATTTGGGAAAAATATCTAATTGCAATTTTTCTGACTGACATTGGGATTTAATTTGCTATATAATTTTTATGTCATCTTCAGTTTAATATTCACTGTGTAACAAACTGTGATGAAACATCATCGCATTAGAGGCCATCAAAAGTGTGACAAACCAATTTGTAAAACCACTGACTCAGAAAGTTAAACTCCAGGTCAGACGTGCTGCAGAACGTACGAGGTGTGGCTGTTAAATGGCGGCTTATGTCAGTGGAACCACAGTGTGTGTAGCTGAACCACACAGCGGTTGAGGAGGGGACTACACAAACACTGAAAGTTTCTATCTGCTAAAATCAAATAGAATTGCATTAGTAATTCCTGTTATTCTCATTATTTAATAGCAACTTTGTACACACGTCAACTATAGGACATTTTCACCTTCACCATCCAGTTAAATAGTTAAAAACGCACCCACTGGTTCACAGTTTAACCATGAACCTCATTGTTTTATTTCTAGACTCATCATTATAGTAGTGGATTCTTTATATGTGCCATGTCTCTTTGCTTTGGGTCCTTGTGTACATGTGTGGGTTTTTTTAAATATATTTATTCAGTAGATCTTTGTACAATCTGTGTCTCTGCACTACATGTTTGAATGATGGCTGTTGTTGTGTTGTTGTCATAAATAGCATGAGTTGTTGGGTGTCCTCTCATGGTTCAAGACAGGTTTCTGTTCAAATAAAGTCTAACTTAACTCAACATGCAGTTAGCGGTTACAAGTCACGGTTTCAGTTTAAGGGGTCAAAAGACAAAGAAGTTGGAAACTGCTGCTTAATGCACCATTAGGCATCAATGTCATCCTGCCACTCACCATTACAGGCCTCAGCTCTACACAAAAGCTCCTCAATGGAAAGAACAACACGAGTGGAAGTTGCCTGCATAACTGAAACGTCCTCTTTTAGGTTACAAGCTGGTGTCCCGATTGCAAGTGGATCAGACGAAACAAACACTTGAAAATCAAGGAAATAAAATAAATATTCACCAATTATGTTTTTCCTAAATATATCGATCTTTTTAAAACTCGTGCAACAATATAAACAGACGTCAGAGCAAGCTGTACACGAGTCAGAAAATATTGAATTATTCACATTAATCGTGCTTTCACCATCACAGTCCAATAAATGTCAGCAAACATGAAAAACTCCCACAAAGAGTCACCACATAGACGGAGCCGTGCTACTATCACGAGGTAAATGGGAGGCTGAATAATCCACGAAGTGGTGACATCTTTTTTTCATCTTTTTAATTAATTCTCAGTGGACTTGTGGCAAATCACATGTGAACTCCTTTTCTCTCTTTGCCAGCAAAAAAAAAAAAGAAAAGACAGTGGGAAACGCTGGCTTCTTAAAACCTGAAAAGCTAAAGGGCAGAAAGGGCAAACTGTAATGTTTCTTTTTTTTTGTCACCGAGCTACATTTTTCAGTTTACACCTGTCTTTCCTTTCTTGTCTTTTCTTTTTCCTAATCCTCTGTTCGTTCCTTTCTTTCCTTTCCTGTCCTGTCCTCTACATCTTTTCTCTCTCATCCTTTCCACTCCTCCTCCTCCTCCTCTCTCCACTCTCTTTTCCTCTGGTCTAATTGTGGAGATGTAACTTTGGAGCTGTTAAAGTAGCCAGGAGACATTTTGAAAGGCTGGTTGAAGGAAGATGGAGGTCGCTCGTCTGTCTCTGGCTTCAAACACTGACCTTGGCTGCTAATGATGCTAATGATGCTAACTGGGCTAATGACAGCTCTATATGTGTGTGTGTGTGTGTGTGTGTGTGAAAGCAAAAGAGAGACAGCGTCAATGAGCGAGCAAGTGTGTATGCACGCCAGTGTGTGAGTGTGTGAGAGGAGCATGTGAAAGTATCATAATCAGAGCCACTAACGCTAATGAGCTAGCCCTTTGAAGAGAACCGCCCGGCGAGGGCTCCACTCCTGCCAACTCATTAGCTGACCTGAGGAGTGCCTGATTAGAATGCTTTTGATGAAAATTTCAAGGATTTTCCTAAAAAAAAAAAAATAGAAAAAAAGGAAAAACTTAAAAATTTTGTGAAGTGAGATAAATATTGCACTAGTCTTTTTTTTTCAGAGGGTGTGGGGGGTTGTGGTTGATGGGGAAAGTGGGAGGTCATTTACTAAGAAGACTTCAAAGAGCCCTCTGAAGAGTGCTGGATGAGATTGATTTGCTGTTTTTATTGGCGATGAAATGTACAAATATGTTTAATGGGAGGAGAGAGCGGGAGAATGTTTCCTTTCACTCTTCAAACACCCACGCGTCATCTCTGTCTCCCTCAAACACACACACACACACACGGATACACACAGCGCTGATGAGTGTATATATGCACACCTTCCCGCCTCTGTAGAAGTCAACAGCTCCGCCGTGGTGTAAGAGTGGCACCGACATGAGAGGCAGCGCGTGTAAATTAGTTTTCAGCAGAAAGCGAACAGGACAGGTTGCTCGGCGCTGAAACACTTCTTTAAAGCTCAGACACAAACTACACACACGGCGAACGGCGGCGCAGTCACATCACCTCTCATTTCACAGCGTGAGGAAAGAGTGTGGATCAAAGTGAGAAGATGCCAGGCCTTCGCGCGAGAGAAAGGAAATTATCTGCTGTACGCCGCAGTGACAGTAAAGTCTTTGGTATATTGACCAAAGGAATTTGTTACCATCATGTTGTATCGTTCACTTTGCATTAAATACTGTGAGCAAAACTGCAGCTTTCATCACCTTAAGCACCTGTTGACTCACCTGGTGAAGATGTCTGCATGTAGTCTGCATGGTGGCGCTGGGACCGGTTGAATTTTAAGTAACTGATGCCTATCCACTGTTAAGCCCATCTTTTTCTAAGGTTAAATATCAGCGATGCCATCCAGATGGCTTTGTAGTGTAAGTTTGTGGCCTGGATGCAGCCACCATGTTGTCACCCATTTGTCAACTCCCGCTGTGAAGCCTCAGGTTTGGTGTTTGGCCATCAGCATGTTGGTCTTTTGAAACTGTGTGTTAGGAATAGAAACAGATGGGAACCCAAAGACACTATGCACAGGGATGTAAAAGTGACATGTCAATTACAGGGCTGCTATGCTCTAAAACATATCCTGCATTCTCATCTGTTTGAATCTAAATGTGACCGTAATTTACAAAATGAACATCATCAAGATAAAAAATTTACTTTTCATTTGTATTGGGCTCTTCACATCATGCTGTATTCCACTGTAGCCTTGAAACTAGTGATTAAGACCATAAATTCATTAGGAAAACATTACTGATGGAGCAGATCAAATGATGAAGAGGGTCATTTTCTCTCAGACTTCTATGCAGTCAGACTCCTTTTTGTGACCAGAGAAGTCGCCCCCTGCTGGCTGTTAGAAAGAATGCAGGTTTAAGGCACTTACCCATTAGTTTCACTTTTAAGACACTTGAAAAAAAAAGCCAAAAATAAATAATTGCCACAATGTCTTGCAAAAAAACAAAAAACTCAAAACATGAAATGCAACTCAAAACTTCAACCTAAAAGCCATATGAGTGACTCAGTTGCACTAAACATTCACATGACAGAAATTCAGGGTCTTTTTGGCAGAGCTACAGGGTGTGTATACACAGAGCAGAGAGAAAAGAATGGCAACTAGTTAGAGAGATTTAGACCAAAATAAAAAAAAAAACCTGGTCATTAAAATCAATGCAGCATGGTTCAAAAAAGATATGCAGAGGAGCAAGTTGTCAGCAAGATATAGCATGGTGAAATATCTGTCTACAGCTGATGAGCAGAGTACTGTTAAAAAGATGGAAGTAGTAATGTAGCTGTAGTATACAGAGCCACCATTTTTTTTTCAGTATTGGTAGCACATATGGGTCCTTGGAAAAATATTGCGTATCGTTAATTATATATTTTTTCTCAATAAAAATGCAAACAATCAAATAAATTCTTTTTAAAAATTATTATTATTTATAGCATTGTAACTGTGTCATACTTCACAAAAGACATTTTTGAGTTCTCTCTACTTGTAGCCAGGGTTGCATAGCTTTATATTGTAGAGGAAAAAGTGAGACCACATTGAAAGGAGCAAAAAGTGGAGTTGGAGTTCAGAGGGTTAAAGAATCTTTGACTAGAACTAAAATCCAAAATGCTCTACAATTGTGTCATTGACCTTGCTGATGGAGTGCAGTGATTTCATGTTGAGCATCTGGTGCTTGATTTGTCGTCTTAGGGTCCAATCACACCAGCATTTATAACAGCAAGATTTCGGAACAAATTCAGCTTAATATAATGCAAGTAATTTTGTAATTAATTTTACATTTATTCTGTCTAGCCTTGGTGAATTTGTAAAATATGTAGGTGGTTTTGACCCTAAAATGGTAGAACAAAGCAACTCTCTCCCTCTCAGCATCCAGCATCCAGCCAATCCAGGAGAACCCAACAGGTCTGCAAGTGATAAAACAATCACACACAAGCTTCAGTTTCATTTGTATTAAAGACAGAACAGAACTGTCTACCTATTCTGACTGAATGAAAGCTGAATTTGTCTCTAACTGTTTAGGAAAAACAAACAAAAAACATGTGACAAAAGATGCCAAAATAGATACAGTAAATAGAGTCCTGCTGTAGACCACAAGGGAGAAAGTCAGCTTCCATATGATGTTCGGATCATTGCCTATTTTAGCTTTCAAAAATGAACATGCAAAGCTTTTCACATGATAAAGAAACACACATCATTGACTCTACAGGGCTAACAGCCGATGAGCAGCTGGGTGACCCAAATCTGATGAACACCAGCAAAGTGATGACACATGATTATCTTTTTAACAAAATAGTGAAGTCCAGTATGTGTGGACTCTGCTTTTTTTTTTTTTCTGAAAACAGAGAGAACTGTTTTTTTTAAATGCTGTAAACAACCACTGGAAAATATTTGGCTGCTCAATGATCTCAGAAATAATTTCCCATCTGAAGTTTTAGGGGAGAATGTTGGCTGTATGACTCCAGGTAGAAGCCAAGACCAACTTTCCAAGAACTTGTGCTGGCAGAAGCTAAGGTGCACTGATTTGGAGTGTGTTTTCCATCTGTGTGTGTGTGTGCGTTACAGTCTACGTGTTTTTTTGTCTGTCTTTGGCCTGTGTGTGTGCATGCGTTTCTTCTTTCTTTGTGTGTGTTTGAGTTGCAGTAGTTTAGGCAGGCACAGAGCTGGATCTCTCATAGTGAATTTGGACAGACTGGAGTCTGAGAGGCAGTTCAAAGACCACAGGCCCACAGGCAACAACCAACACTGAGACCGCTCTGTGTGTGCGTGTCTGTGTGTGTGTGTGTGTGTGTGTAAGGCTGAGCGAGAGAGTGTGTTTGGTCTGTGTGTGCATGTTTTTGTCCTGACGTGCGTTTGATTCGCTTGTATTTCTGTGAGTGTGTGTGGTTTTTCCTTGATGGTGCATATCCTGACATGCTTTTATTTTGAAATAGATGTACTCCATATCTTACACATGCACACACATAACATTTTAACAACTGTATGCGCACTCACACACAGACTTGCACAGTACAAACCTATAGTACACTGCATTAGCATGGGCACACCATTCGCTACAGACAGCCTCAACAGCTGTCCTGGGCTCTGACCCCACTGTAAGTTATGCACAAACGCTGGCACCAAAGAAACGCCAAATAATTAATTATAAAAATACTTCCTGCTAATTGTTGGGCTGTAATTAATGAGCTAACCTTTGGAGAGTGGGAGAGGAAGGTGGAGAGGGAAATTATTCATGTCATTTTTGCATATATGAATATGCAAAAGATAATTATCCCCTCCGAGGAGGGACAAAAAATGGCCCAATGTCTCTATCTGAAGCTCACTTACCACCATGCACACACACACACTCCCACTTTCCCTCTTGCCATCTCCTATTGCTTTCTCTCTCTCTGTCACTCTCTCGGTCTTTCTTTATCTCTTCAACATGATCTAGTCTGATGATGGGTGGCTCTGAGCAATGCACAATATTAAATGGATGAGTCTTTTATATCTTGAATATGACGAATGGGGATATAACCTCTGGCTAATTCCTATTGGAAACGGTTCTGTTTTGTCAAGGCTTTATCCCGACAGTGATGTGGAGGCTGACATCTGTTACACGCTGACACACAGGTCAGTGTCAGTGTGTGTGTCTTTGATGAACAGTTCTTGCTCTAAAGTTGTCGTTTAAACAGCCGTGGGAGGGAGGATGTTTTAGAAAATAACCTTGTTTTTTTTTATTGAAGTTTTCAGGAGATTGTCCTGTAGTTAAGCTAATTCTCTGACGCACAAAAATGTCAGGCAGTAAATTAAAATTCACTGGGTATAGGTTTATTTTTGGAGCAACTTCTCGACCACACATATATTCATCTGCTGAGCCTTTAGTTCGCTATGTAAACAGAGAAAGTAGGACTAGTCTCTGTTGGCCCCTGAACAGTAACTCACTGCTGCTGAACAGCTTATAGGAAGTTTTCAGTGTCTAATGTTTTCTATCATTAGGCTGTAACAAGTCAGTTTCTCTGTTTTTAGGTAATACACATTGCTCTTTAACGCATGACATCCATTCCAGCAAACACTTATTTAAACTTCACCTAAAGTAGTTATTTTCAATAATTAGTCCAAACCTACAATCTCTCAGGACTCGTCTATATTCCTATATGATCATTGTCTTCACTAATATTTGTGACCCTGCATCATAAATCCAGAATGGCAGATGGTGGTGTCAATGTGCCCATCACCTGTACAATATCTGCTAAAACCTCTGATTCTACAAGTAACACACAGAGACAAAACCATTCTCTGATAAACTGTAGCAGAGAAAAACTTCGATCAAAGAACGGCTTCTTTAATTTTTTTTCTGAGTGACAATGTAACTGGCTGATGTAGAGGACACCAACAATTAATGCATCAGTAATTATATTCTGCTCATCAGGGTCCTGTGTGTCAGTTCAGTAAAATACCATTAATGTTGTGATATATGTATTCCCATATAACATGTAAAGAAAGTAATCTGTGAGTTGTTGTGCACACTGCATGAAAGACAAAAGCAAATAAGGAAATGAAACGGTTTTATTGCAATCTTTACTAGTTGAAAGTTTTACCAGTAAATAGTGTTTTTCAGTTTAAAAAAAAGCAGCATGAATTAAAAAATACACACTTCCCAGCATTACTACTGTCTATATTCTGAAGGTTTGTTCATATATCACTCAAAGCCTGATTTATAAAACTGTTTATTCCCAAAAGCAGGACAGTCCTTTATTTTTCAGATTTATAGATTCATCCCCAAAACCCCTCTGTATAAACTATTGTCTCTCAGATGTCGACAAAACAAACATTTTGAAGCTGTCTGTATTTAACGTTCCCTGTTCTGGAAGTTTTCATGCAAATTTGTGCATTTTAAGAAGATAATACTTTATTTGGATATCAAAGCAGAAAATTTCAGAAAACTTGTAAGACAAGAACTAAGTTAATCACCCAGAGAAGTTTCACGACAATATCCACGAGTTAAACTTCCTACCCTGTTCACCTGTAGTAGTTTGTACTTGTCATAAAGTTTATGTGGACAGTTACGTATCTTGCTCAAAATGATAGCTACTACAAAAAAATCCAACTGACATGTTTTAAGTCTTGTTTGGGAGCACCAAAACAGTTGTTCAGTTCTTAATAAGTTATGCATGAAAGGATTAAACTTGGATTTCTGTTTCATTTCCGTACCATATAAGGACTTTGGATGCCCGAACACCATCCCTCTGTCACCTGACACTCTCAGCACTCACATCCTGACATATGTGGCACATTTTCAACAGAAAACAGTGTTGCGGGGCATAACTGTCACCGCCTTACATTTACAGTATGTAGATTTTTGTGATGCCATAGGCAGCCTCCAGGACTGCTGCACACTGTGATTGGATACTTTTTTTTTTTTTTTTTTTGCTGTTGTATTTTTTGTAACTTCCTTAAACAAAGCTGGACTTGCAAACGGGAACCACAAGCTTGTTTTCAGAAAGTGGGAAATCAAGAACAATGAAGAGCCATGATAAATGTGTTACATATGTTACTGTACAGAGGCCTACGAGGGTGACTGTGTGATCGCAAACTCCAGCTGGGACACTTTCTCCCAGCTCTCTCCCTTAAATTCCTTTCACCTCTGAGTCCATTCTTTGTCTGTCGTCCATCCAGTAAAGGAAAAAAAGCATCCTGCCAAAATGGTAAACTGCTGTTGCATTTCATGTTTTATGGGGAGAAAGGAGCAGACAGCAAGGATTTAACGAGAACATTTTAACTTAAAAATATTCATGATTTGACACTAATATTCTAATTTTTCTGTATTCATTTCTGTATTCCTCTACACGTTTTTATTTAAACTCTGAAATGTGTCTTAATGCTCACAGGTTTTCTGAAAGCATGTAATGGGGTTCATGTATTTCAGAAGGCCAAGGAGAACTTTGAAACTGTCTATAAAATATTTCAATACAGACAAATTCAAGTCTACTGCTGCATTTTGTAACTATTCCACTAAAACAAATGTTACTATTAGCAGAGTGTAAATCTGCTGAAATGCCAGCTGGAGCAGAAAACACTGCAACTACTGAACCTTGTACGTGTCCCTGAAATGTCATTATGGTTTATCGGTTTACAGTCAGACCTTTCGCCTCCCTTTGTACGCCTTGTGTGTGTGTGTTCAGGATGTGTGAGTGTTTGCCCGTGCGCGTACAGTATGTGTGTGAGCATCTGTGTTGTTGCCGCCTGCCTGCTACTTTTCTCTGGGCTGGAGTTTCCATTATGAATTCTGATCACAGTCTGACTGACCTCTCTCTGCGTGTGTGTGTGTGTGTGTGTGTGTGTGTGTCAGACGACGGACTGTGCATATCATATCCATTGCCCACATTGATTCTTTAGGTTGGATGAGGAGAATAGTAGCTAATTGAATAGATGAATAATATATTTCTGAATAATAAATTAATGTTTTGTTCTGGTGCCTCTCAGCAAGAGAAAGAAATTACCTCTCAGGTGGGATGAGCTGTGTGTGTGTGTGTGTGTGTGTGTGTGTGTGGGCTCATTAGCTTCAATACATTACCATACAGAATAGATAAGGTACTATGTGATCAATGCTATTGATGAACAGCAGACCATCGGACACTGAATGTATCGATCTCGGCAGGCAGACACACACATTGTTTTAAGGACACACACACACACACACACACACACACACACTCTGAACAGACCGCACTGACCTGAAGCTACTGTGGCGGTTTTGCATGCTGTACAAAGTTGGCATATTCAGATGAAAGCTCTCATGCCTTTGGGCATGCTAACCGATCTGAACGAGTGCATATGGTCCTCAGGATGCCTTCATCTCCTGATTCGCTCTTTTCTTCTTCTTCTGTGGTGCTGCCACCAAACCACAGACTCCGCCCATCCACTGCCAGCCGCTCATCAATAAGACATGGACCTGCATACCTCACTGACCACGGCTCACAACCTTTCCATGCATGCATATTTCACACACTAACACACACACACACACACATAGAAGCAGTCATTGTTATGGAGGTGCCTGTCCCAGGTGGGCTTGATTAAGTTTTCATGGATGTCCTCAGGGCGAAACACTTAAGGGTTAACCAGCTTCCTCCAGCAGAATTAAAAGAGTTAAAAGTCTGCCCTGTCTCTCCACACATCCCTCTATTCTCACCTTTCTTTCCTCTTACTGTCCATCTGCTCACTGGTTTGCTGGTAAATCAGTGACAAGGATAATGTCAGTGCAAAATTAGGTGCAAAACAGGTATGAAAGAGACAAATAATGTTATTCCATGATTGATGATATATTTTGTAGGTAATGTACTGACATCAGCAGCTTTAAAAACTTTTAATGCTTTTGTATCAACTCCTTTTTCCCCCAGATCAAATCAAGTTTATTTATAGCACATTTAAACAACCTGAGTTGACCAAAGTGCTGAACGAGGTGTCAGTCAGGCAGCAAGAAAAATATATGCAAACAACAAGACGGGATAAAAACCTGTAAAAATCAATTTGTTAAACAAAATATAATAGTATAAACTAATAAAACACAACATAGCAGCTTGTAAGATCAATTAATTAAAGAACTCAAATATTAATACTATTAAGAGCAGCATTAAAAACATGTACATCTTGAGAGTTCTCTTCAAAATGTCAGTGGTGGAAGAATATCTGATTGAGGCTCTTTCAAAGCTTTGTAGCTGCTATTGCAAAGGCATACACTGTTTTTCGTATTGGACACACACACACACCTCACACACACAGGACTGTAGCACCAGAGTCCAGAATTAGGGAAAGATTATGGGAATAAACTTCAGTTATAATTTAAACAAATTTCTACATTAAAAAGATCATGATTTTTCTCAAACCTCAACCAACAGAAAACAGTTTAATACTGGAGTAGCCACTATGAGCAGATGTTGTGCTGCAAGTTTAGAATATTTGGTAGAAAATGAATATGTAGTCTTTGTATTTTTGTTAATTAACAGCATTTCCTCATTATGTCCTCATTAGAAAGTCCACATTATGCTTCCTTTAAAACCTGAGCATTGTGTAGCACTCAAACTTGTAAAAAAAAAAAAAAACCCGGCATGATGTGATGTACAAGACTTCCCAATAAACATGAATAAAAAATGGAGTAACCACAAAAGAAGCAGGAGCACTTTAGAGTGACAGAGATCCAGACCAGATGTTATTATATCTCCTCCTGTTTGCAGCAGCAACACGCCGTCTCACACGGTAACTTCTTATTTAAAGGCTCTCCACAGGAACACATGTGCTTATACAAAAACGTAGCGCCGTTTCAGTTTTTTTGTCCTCTCTCAGTGAGTCATGTGCTATAAACAGCTGTTCTTTCCATGCAGCACTGACACTGTTTGTGCATAAATATAAATGCATCTTAGGTGAAGTATAATACTGGATAATGTATCATGAATCCCTGTAGGTCAGTGAGGTAAACATCTTTAGTATTCTTTGACGCCTCATGTAGGCGCCTATCCTTTCTGAAATGTACTCTGCATCTCATCACATCACTGATCGTCTCATCACTTTTATCACTAAAGTGTACAGAGATGCACGTTTAAACCACACTGGCCCGTGGCTACCCTCGAGTATATTTTTTAGATTTTATATATTATTGGGCTGAAGAAGTTTTTCATAATATCATTGTGTATATGACTTGCAGCCCGGTGTTTGGTTTATATGAGTATTGAGGTTGCAACGGGTTTCTCGTTTGGATTCACAATCATTTCTGAATGCTTTTCTAGTTTCAAGTCAAATATGCAAGTATCTAAAATTGTATCATGAATATCTGAAGTAATAAAACAGTGTCATTAAATCACTCAAACGATTTTGTGCTTTGATAACACAACATATCCAATATTATTCTTCCTGCCGAAAACAAAATATGAGACTTCTTGAAATTCCATCTAAATTTCTTAATTGCTTTAACAACAAAAACATGATGCTTAAGAAACTGATGCTTTCTTTGAGACATTTCACTTGCGGAGCCTGTCAGGGGGAAGCTGACAGCGGCGTGTCGGAGGTGACAAGGCTGGGTTTCGAGGGCCGATTCGGCTTTAACACATCTGTCAGTTGTGGGAAACCTCCTCGCGCTGCTTTGACGTGCTGAATCCAGCCAGACATCCCAGACAGACGGCAGCAGACACACAACCGCAACCTCACATCAGTCAACTGATACTTTTACTGACGATAAAAACAGGCCAGTGTCTGTCAGTCTGGTGATATTTTTAATTCAAGCTGTCCAAACGGAGCAGCAGCTCTCTTATGTTTTCACGTCACAAATAAACACATATAAGTCGGCAGAGCCTCAGTTTGGGATTTGATTTTGTCCCAAAGAGCCAAGGGTATTTTTGTGTGCTTTTTTATTTACTATTTTGTGTTATTATTTATTAGTGCAGAAGTGGCTGCACTGTGCATGGGCTGACATTTGTGGTAACGTTCGACTTTCTTTAAATGATCCGACTACATTTCTGTGAAGTATTCTTCTAATCAGGGTAGAGAATTTGCTATATATGATTAGACTATGTGAGTTTTGAAAAAAAGAATTCCACATTTACATAAAATAAAACACCAACTTATATTCTCTATTGGTCTGGCATTCTTTAGCAGTTCATATTTTCTAGCAACAAAGTTTAGATAGATGTCATCATTACATTAGCTTACTAACATTACTACATTAATTTAATAATGCATACAACTTTATTAAAGGCCCTTTGTCTATACAGGTGTTTTGACTTAGTCCACTTAGACTCTGCTGAGCTTGAGGAGGTTAATTTAATGTGAAGGGTAGAGAAATCATGAAATAATAACAGTGACAGTGATAGAGGCAACAAAACCTACAGGGGAGTGACGAGGACGTCAGTCAAGCACAGTTTGCACATTACTGAGGTCTAATCAACCTTCTAAGTTTATTCCGTCTGCTCAGGTAGAACATGGACAGCAGATATGCAGCTCTGTAACAGCACCACATACTGCATAAAGAACAGAGGTTATAAAACATAAAACAGAGATAAAGGAAACCTCTGGTACCCACTAGTGATGCTATGGGGCAATGCTTTTATGAGTGGCTCCCGATTTAGTTTTCATTGTCCTCTTGCACAGATACTTACATGCAAACAGGCAACACAGAACACACTCCAGACAGTGGCACTGTTGATGTAGAGAGGGACAGCGACATCAGAGCTGCACAAAAAAAAAAGAATGTTTTCAATGTCAATTCATTTGTTAATTATTTTCTCGGTTAATTGTTTGGTCTATAAAATGTTAGAAAATGGTGAAAAAATGTTGATGAGCTTTACCCAAAGATGACATCTTCAGACTTGTTTTGTTCAAAGCCCAAAATATTCCAATTACTGCCATAGAGGAGTAAAGACATCAGAAAATATTCACATTTAGGAAGCTTGACTCTGAGAATTTGGACTTTTTTTTGTTTTAATTCAAAAATTACACAAACAGATTAATAGATTATCAAACTCATTGGTGATTAATTTAATAGTTGATAGCTAATTGATTAATTGATGGAAGGATATAATACAGGCTGAAGCAGCACCTGGAAACAAAAATGAAGTCTACCTTAAGAAGGTATACGTGAATACTTTGAAAGTTAGGCTGTTGCTAACCAGCTCGCCCCATCCCATCATGTCTCATGTTTCCCTACCTTCTACCTACCCAGGTCACTGTTGTGACTGTCCTCAGTGCCATTCAGCTGCCTCTCCAGTAAGTCTCTCGTCCTGTAGATTGACTCCAAGTCTTTCATCTTGCACAGCAGCTGCTGATAGTAGTTGGCTAGCTCTTAATGGACAAATTTTATGGCTACCTCGTCTACGCTGCAGCATCTAAAGACTGAGGATAAGCACATATGAAGCAGTTCTCCACCTGCTGCAGGTTCTGGTTGCAGTGGCCCCTCCAGCTCTCAGCAGACCTCCTGGAGAGCAGAACAAGGTCTACTATTGCTAGCTGCTGTCCAAGACTTTGGAGTCCATCCAAGGGACAAGGTACTCACCGGAGAGGCAGTTGCATCACACACTGCAGACTGCCCCAACAGCAACCTGGCAGGCCTTCAAGCAAGGGAGACGGGAGACAGGACGGGACCAGGCTAGCTGGTTACCGCTAGTTTCAGGGGACTGTCGCTCATGTTGCATGGCCACCCTCTGAATCCCATCCTTGAAAGTGCTTCTAAATTATGTACAATTTATCCGCACTGTGCCCAGGTATGAGCTGGCCAGCGTTCACAGTACATTTGCATTGGCATCCAGCACCGGTGCACCAAATCTGACTGACACAGGTCCTGCAGCTAACTTTGAAATGGAGCACTACTTTAGGCTTTTGTTTGGGATGCAATGACGAGGTGGACACTCCATACACTATCGCCTATCTTCACACCTCATTATTCACACAAGGAAACGGATCCTATCGAGACCAAAGTCTGCCTTTTGCATACAAACCTGGGCACTGATGCTGCTTGTACTGGGCTCGGACAAAATATGCAATCATTTTTGCAAACCTAAATTAGACTTTGGGTTCAAATGTCAAGGAGTGTGGAACAGTGTAGCGAGAGTGAAAGAACCCTTAATTTGCATCTTTAAACAGATTGAGTAAAATTTCCTTTAAAGGCACCACTAACTGCAACCCTGTCACCCTCCCCTCTTTCTCGTTTACCCGAAAAGCAATGAAGTGGCCTATCAGGCCTGAGAGAGAGAGACAGAGAGAGAGAGAGAGAGAGAGAGAGAGAGAGAGAGAGAGAGCAAGAGGACACAATATGGCCTGGCAGCTTTTAGCAGCTGACAAAGAGCGGGAGTGACACACACACACACACACACCTACACACACACACACACACACACACACAAATGGAAAAGCACAGAAACACACATATGTGCACATGTACAATGCACATTCACATAAACACACTGGGACACACACAGAATGACACAGACACATAGTGACAGCCTCTCTCCTCTGGCAGGGAGTGGCAGGGCGAAGCCCCCCAGGCAATGCTGCTGCTACTGGAGTAAAAAAGAAAGAAAAAAAAAAAAGAGGCAGACAACACCCCCCCTCCCTCAACAAACCTCTCTCTACCTATTCTTTGACCCTCCTCCTTTTCCTCACTAACCCCTGTCTCTCAACGCTTAATATGTGTGTGTGTAGTTTCTGTTAGAACGCTGCTAAATGGCCGATGACTTCTGCCTCTGAGGCTGCATGTGTCTGGTGTCAACTGTAGTTCTGTAGAGTGTGTGTGTGTGTGTGTAGGTGTGTGTGTGTGTGTGTGTTGGAGAAATGGTCAAGGGCCTGAGGCGAACGTCCCCAACGCTCGCTGGAGGGAAGTCAATAATCATTAGTTTTCCAGGTGAGAGGTGCTCAGAGCGTGAACCATCGAGCTCTTTCATGCCTTCATGTCTGATTGCCTACTGCTTCATCATGCATGTGTGTGTGTGTGTGTTTGTGCGTGAACGGTATATACTGTATGCATTTGCAAAGATGCAAGTGTACAACTAAGTTTAAAGTACAAACTAAAATCTCCCTTTTCACCAGATAAGCAAACTTCTCGCTATCATGGATATACTTTACATGTGCAGCAGTGTTACACAGGAGAGTTACATCACATACACAACAAAATCAACCAGAGATTGTTCCATTCCTTTACACTTTAGCACACACTGTGTCAGTGATTAAAAAAAAAATTTTTTTTGAAAGCATTATTTTATAACCTGGGTTATATTTATGTAGTTTTGACGTCATTCCTATCAGGTCCAACATTTTATCCAGGGGCTCGTTTCTTATGAAAAGCACATTTTACAGTTACGCTTGTTCTGTCTACTTATGTTTATATTTTAGGGACATATTTTTTCTACTGATGTTTATATTTTTAGGTCATATTTTTTGCATTTATTTTTATATTTTAGTTCATATTTTGTACTTGTGATTATCTATATATTTTGTATTGTTTATATTTCTGACTTGAATGAGAGCAACTGTAACTTTAGCAATTTCCATTCTGGCATTAATTAAAAGTATTTCTGATTCTGACTTTATATCTGACGTCACACATCATCACAATGATGGAGTTGCAATTGGAAAAGGTGCAAAACACTATGTTGTAAAACATTAGTAGAACATAAGCACACAGGAATGGAAATGAAAAACGCTATAAATATTAGTCTGATTCTGTAACACATAATTGTTGTTAGAAAAAATGAAATCATCCACACTATACAGACGATGTTGCCAAATAAGCACATAGACTGTATATAAACGATGGAAGTAGGCTCCGGGTCTGAAAAATGAAGTCAAGGTGACAAACTTGCATACTTTCTTACAGCCAGAAGGGGGCGACTCCTCTAGTTGCAAAACAGGCCTGATTGTATTGAAGTCTATGAGAAAACGACCCAACATCTCTCCTTATCTGTTACCTCAGTAAATATTTTCCAAATGAGTTCACATTCGCAGTCACTGGTTCCAAAACATTTTGAAGACACCATGATGTTCATTTTGTAAAGTATGTTTCCATTCAGAGTGAAATAAATGATGAAGAAGTTTTAGGTTGGTGCTACCTTGTGATTGGCAGGTCTCTGCTGTAATGCCATGCATGTTTCTTTGGGTTCTCCAGTCCCATCCACTGCTCCACATCCAATCTCAAAAGACCACCATGGCAACCGCCAAATGTCAGTCTCAAGACTTAACCCAAAATGATAGTTTACAAACTGATGGATAACATCACGGTCACTATGTCAGTTGCTTATTACACACTCTACCGTTTGACTACATTTCTCAGTAGTGCCACTATTTCCAAAATGAACAGGTTTTTAGTCGCAAAGTTTTTTTATTGATCAAGTACTGTTGTAGCATCCACACGTTTTCCGAGCATTTCTGAAGCATCAAGCACAGCAGAGCTTTCAGTGTGGCCTGAAATAAAGTAAAAGGAATCAGTACTTGATGCGAGATGTTACGCGGGAGAGACTAAAGAATCCCAAACAGAATCTATGGGAGAACTCCATAACAGCAAAAACAGCAGTTGGATGATACATGTCTCATCCTATCATTAAGGGTTTGGTCTTGCTCGTCCAAAATAACCACCCGGAGGTGTTACCAAGATGGCTGCCGAGTAATGAGACCTGCTTTCAGACGCTTTGATGACACGACCACCATACATAGACATAAGAGTAACTGAAAGAAGTTGATGCAGTCTGCCATCACCTTAGCAGCTTGTAAACAGCTAACTACCAGCTTGCTATGTGTTTTTTTTTTTTTTTACTGTCTGTGGGCAGCAAATGAACATTAAATGTAAAAAAACAAAGAAATAATTGGGTTCTACTTTTTACATGATGACTTAGCTTGCTACATTTCTCAGTGTAGTGAAGCATCATTTAATTGTTAGCAGTAAAGTTTGTCAGCCTTACAAAATGGAGAAATGGCTAAAAAAAAAAAGAGTACAAGAGGTTGGTGCCGTATTAATGGACAGCGACACAAAATAAATGTTGTGCATTAGCAGAATCTAACATAATAATTTGCTTTGGATGTTCCATTCTAAAACATATAGCTTTTACCAGAATAACATTACACACTTCATTTGGATAGTCATTTTGGCATGCAAGTACTGTATTACAATATTCTTAAACAAGCTGAAGTTTTTATCAACACTGCTAAGCTATTGGGTCTCTTTGGGTCCATTTGTGAACAAAAGGCTTTTCTGATAACCCATGTAAAGTTTTTGCCATAGAAAAACTAAAGTCCTGACAAGCAACAACTATCCTGTTTTCTTTGCTGTTGAAGGAGATTAAGATCCAAATCATCTGCCAAGAATCCCCAGTATTGCAGAACGCCACGGAGAAGACCTCAAAAGCACTAACAGCTAGATGCTGAAAACCAGAGAAAATCACTTAGACCACTTCTAAGAGCCTGACAGAAGAGAGTAAGAGCAAAAACTGACTGATACACATGCAGGATGAAGACTTAGATGCATTTGAAAACATACTGGGACAAGCTGCGGAGATGTGGAATTTATGTTCTGCTTTAAAGGATGTATTTTGTGTTTCACGTTTACTAGAGAGAGGGCTTCAAGGCTAAGGACGAACTCATCCTTGGACAAATAATATCTTGGGGAAGCTCTCCCAACAGGACCAGGTTTCCTAAATATTCAAGTCGATACAGTAATTTACGTATACTTCCTTTTCAAGAATTAATGCTTTTTGATCAACATACGGTTTACAGTCAGACATCTGAAAGATACATGGATAACACACTGTATGTGGAGTTGGTATGTGCACTCTCATATTTACCTGACTCCAAGAAATGATGTGAATGCATGCGATGTGGAAAGTGCGATATTCTTTAATTGTTTAGTCGATCTGCAGATTTATCAGGAGTCTGTGGACGCCTGTGTTTATGGATCAAAGATGCTAACTATATACAGAGTGTGTGAGCCTCCCAGTGTATTTAGCTGCAGGTTAGTGGCCAGTACATGCCTCTATTACTCACAATACTTCCTTATGGCAGCCTCAAGGATCCCTGGCTATGCACCCCGAGGCTACTGTTACGTCCACACCTCAAGCAAGTACCCGGTGGAAACCTACTGATTTTCAACGAACTGAGGCAACTCTGATTTGAAAAAAGGTTTCTGTGAGTTGGTGATTGTTTCTTCATTTGTCTGTTTCCAAGGCGGATTCCAGAGGTGGCATTACGCTGCTTAACCTACATGTGTTTGCTGCAGGTTGTCTGCAGTCAGATACAGTATATCCATCTCTTTTGTTCAGTCTTTATACTGATTTATTGAACTGATGGTGGCTTTTAAATCATCATCTGCTGGGATTCTTTTGAAAACATAGTTTGTTTAAACAAATGTATTATTCTGCAATTTGTTAATGCTAAACTTTCTGGTCATTAAAAGTCCAGATTTCAGCAGAAATGAATGACACAGTTATTTCTTTTACCTATAGACAGTTTTAATGCCACATTAGTGTCAGCCTTCTAAAACCGGTAGCTTGCTCTCTTTGGGCCCTGAACCTTTCTTCATTTTGTCACATAGAATAGAATCAAAGAATAGAGTAGAACTTTATTGATCTCTTTGGTGGAAACCTCAGGGAAAATTGCTGAAAAATGAAAAACATGAAAAATATTGCAGCAATAAATGATAATTGCCAGGGCAGACTAAAGACATTTTAAATTATTTAAACAACATGGGTCTTGTTCTTGCCATTGGGGTTATTACTTGTGTTTGTTTAACCGTATTCAGGATTTTTGGGGTCTTTTGGACTCCAGGCCATTTGGTTTAGGTGACGGGTATTGTTTTTTTTATCTTTGAAGATTTTTTTTAAAATATAAAAAAGAGGGACATTTGTCATGCATTTGGAACCAAAATATCTCAACTTATCAGAAAATGTATTTAACATTGTATAAAAGTCTATAATGAATACCAACAAATATTTTACACATATTCTTCCAATGGACCCTGAAAGACCTTCTACGTCTGACAACATGAAAGTCCTGAATAGGGTTCAAGATCCTTCAGACTAAATGTTAATCTATTCTTGGTCTTGACTGTCCTGAATTACACACTTAAAAGTGTTTTCTTGGGGGTGCCCCAGTAGCTCAAGTGGATAAGACAGCTCCCCATATACAGGGGCTTAGTCCCGATGCAGCAGTCGTGGGTTTGACTCCCGCCCACGGCCGTTTGCTGCAGGTCTCTCCCACATTCTTCTCCCCACTTTCCTGTCTATCTTTCACTGCTCTATCAATAAAGGCGAAAAAACCCATTAAAGAAAATTATTTTCAAAAACATGTTTTCTGATTAGATATCCCAGATAGGTTGTGGTTATTGTTAACTATACTATTAATAGGGCATACTGGGACCAATCTCAGTGGGCTGCTGCTTTGGTGGACTGGTCAAAAATATCCCAAAAGTTTTTATGACCTCTGTATGCCTGTCATTTGGAGTGAACGTAAGAGCATGTGGGTTCATATGAAATCAATCTTCACTGACCCAACCCGGCCCAAACACCCTCAACCGCATATATTTAATGTAAATATAACATATTTTTTTCTTCACAGTGTTGTTAATTATGATATCCTTGGTTCCTATAAAGCACTGTGCCCATGTGTTGTTCATTACACCAAACTTCAAAACAGAAAGAATCTTCAGGTGTTCAACTTTCTGATGGATCTTGATTGAATCATATGTGAAATACAATTCATGCACGAAAAATTGTCATATCTAAGCTTAAAATCCTAATATTTAATCAAAGTCACTTTATTTTACATGTCTGATTTAAAAGTTCACCAAAAATAACTCATTAGTACTAACCAGAGTCTATTAAAACATTCTGTGCTCCTTGGTGTAACTAAGCAGTCATGACTGATTCAGCTGCGACCAGTCACATGACAAAAACGATGAACTATTCGGCTGAACTGCCAGCTGTGTTTCCACAGAGCAGAGAGACGACAACTAAGAGTGAAAAAGATCAGTAAAATAAATGCTGCGTGCCTCGAAAACGGTATACAGAGGAGCATAATGTCAGCAAGATACATTCAGCATGGTGAAATATGTCTAGAGTTGATGTGCAGAGTAGAGTGAAAAACGCTGAGTTTGTAGAGGTTTTATAAATATAGTTAGTGAAAGGTCGATAGTATACAGACACCTGTTTTTTCTAGAATTACTAACATTTGCAGCCATTTGGAAAATATGGCACACGTTGATTCCCCCAAAGTTTTGTAAATTCACTAATCAAACAAAATCAACTTTTGTGTTTTGTTTTCTTTTTTTTCTGTATGATATATGTCAATAAAACTGTGTTATACTCCACAGGAAACATTCTTTAGTTCTGTCTACTTCTAGTCATGATTGTGCTGTTACCACACAGGTGCAAGACTTTATATTGCAGTTAGGAATGAGCCAACAGTCAGAAACATTGTGACACTGGCAAAAAAAACTTGCAGAAATGCTTATAGATTCAGAGGTTTAGCTTAGCAATTGATCGTAATGGTGTGTGATAAACAAACCAACTTTAACACGCGCCTAAAGCTGATTATTCTTCTTGCCATCTGCCTCCTTATTCACGTGTTTAGAGACTCTTCAGTGAGTTCAGGTTTGTCACAAGGTTTGTGATACCTCCCTGTTTCTTCATGTCTTCTCCTCACATTGTTATCTGTCATTATTACGTCTCACTTCATTTGTTATAGATATCTCCACGTGCAATGAAATCACCTCTTAATAATGAAGAAAGCTAAAAGCCAGAATATTAATAGTCACATTTTTAAATTATGTACTTTGAGCAACTATTTCTGTATTCATGTTTCTGTATTGAATATTCTTCAAATAATAGGCTAGGAAAAGTGGCAAATGGAGGCCGTATGTCTCAAAAACCACATAAGGTTTGTGGATTTAAGTTTAGACAGGTAAAAACAATATCATTAAAAAAGTTTGTTACCAGTGTCCTTTTCAGTTTTGCGGCTGTGGCAGGTGTTGACAGTGCAGTCACTTCTAAATTTAACATTTAATCTGTAAAAAGAAATTAGGTTTTGCAGGCTGATTCACTGGTTAAACCTGGTCTCAACCAGTTTCTTTCTAATGAAGTTGAGGAAACAAACTTATCGAAGTAAACTGCTTTGGCTAAGTGGAGTAAAATATACAGTATGTAGCAGTGGCTTTCCATGTTGTCACTAATAGAGGCACTTGTGATGTTGTTGTTCTTAAATCAACAGAATTTAAAGCAGAATAACATATTTCAGTTTGTCTCTACATGAGATATGACTCCGTTAAGCTTGGTGACATTACCCTACATTACTTCTACTGCCGTGATTATAAATTTACTCAGTGGGTGATTGGTTCAATTTGACCACAGGCAAGCACATCGATTTTTCCTCTTGACAAATATATGATGTACAGTTAAAAAGCTTAAGGGGACGTATTGGACCATCCCTGCATCCTTCCTTATTCCCAAATCGAGTTGGTCCAGTTGTTTATTTGGTCCTATTCAAGGTTTAATTTGCTCTTCGCTACAGTCACCACATTTAATCAGACTGTAACCACCGTGACTCCGGGTTCATGTTCTGTTTGGAGAATTAACAAGCTGAGAGTGTGTGTGTGTGTGTGTGAGCTTTATTGCAACTCGAATGCGGGTGGGCTTGTGTGTGTGTGTGTGTGTGTGTGTGTGTGTGTGTGGGTAAGTGTCCATGAGAGTATGAGGTTGATTAGTCCAGGTTTTAATGTGGTGTGGTCGGCATAGCCTCAGGTCATGCAACAGGCCTATTGTGGGAGGCAGAGAGAGAGAGAGGGAGACAGATAGGGAGAGTGAGGATGAAGCGAGAGAGTGAAGAAGTGCGTGTGTGAGTGTGTGTGTGTGTGTGTGTGTGTGTGTTTCTGTCTGTGTGTACTGTATGTGTGTGTATGTTAATGTATCTAATTAAAGGCGTAGGGGATCATGCTCTGGCACTGAGCTCTAGCAGCCGCCTGACGCAGATATGACCTCAGGCCATGGTCTATCTCACACACACACACACACACATACACACACACACACACATAGCTGCACTTGCAAACCAACTAGTATACATCCACGCACAGCAACATACTATCCCATATTACACACACATTAACACATATGTCACCATGCACACTGCTACGCAAACTAATACACTCGCTTGTACAGCCAACAGCACAAACTCACACACACACGTACAAAGACCAGCAAAACACAGCCACAGACCTGCTCACCCATAACAAAAAACTCTCATGCACTTCCACACACACCAAAAAGTATTTTTCTTTCTTTTCCTCCCAAACGTTTTCCCACATCGTCCTTGAGCTGGAGTGTGACCGATGACTAGACAGAGCAGGGACCTGAGGAAAATCCACTCAAAGCACCAAGGTTGTTTGAACTGAATAAATCTCTCAGTCAATATGTCATATCCACAGATTTGGAGACACAACAGTTCCTGCTGCTCCGACCTCTCTCAGAGCACTAAAAGCACTTTTCCCAAATTGCCTCGTTTGTGGAGGCAGAGGTGAACAGACAAGTGAAAAGCAGCTTAGTGCCACATACTTGGCTGATACTGAAGCTCAGCCCAGCTTTATTGCAACACCGCTAACATACACTTCCCACTCTGCAATGCTAAGATTGCATAATTATCACGGACGGAGCACACTTTCGATACAAAACTTCAACCCTCCATACAGTATACAAAGGAAAAACTGTTTACTCTTTGTTAAATTTATTATCAGGGACCCAGAGGACATTATATGAGTCTTCTAGTGGTGACTGACAGCTGAGGGACCTCCCATGATGCACTCAGTACCTCTCCATGCATTTATATGCCACTGTTGCATGACATTAACTTTGTGTCTTGTCTCTCCTGTTTTGTCCTCTCTGTCCTCTCTCCCTGCACCTTCCTGCAGGTGTTTCTGTCTCCAGCTTGGCATGTGTCTGATCTGCAGTTAGTATCCCCACCAATCAAACCAGCGCTTATCGTTTGTGTTACTTGTTGTGCTCATCTTCTCTCTCTCCACCTTCACCCCAACCGGTCGAGGCAAACAGCCGTCCATCCTGGTTTAATCTGAGATTTCCTCCTGTTGTGAAAAGCTTGCTCCTGGTAGAACAGCTGAGTGTTTCTCTGCAACACTGTAAGGTAGTGACCTCACTGTGTAAAGCAGGTGTGAGATGACATATCGTATTTGATGTGATTTAAAAGTGTAACCACACTGGAAACCGGCAGTTATCAGCAGATTCAATAATTTATTACAGTTCGGGTCATATTTTTGTAGTTTTAGACAGCTCAGCGAATGTTGTGCTCACCACAGTCATTTCTGAAATGTGGAAACACATTGCAACATTGAAGCAATGAAGTTGGATTGAGAAAAAACGCAGGAGCAGTCAGAGGATTCCAAGCTGCAAACAAGCCTTTAGATAGATTATTACTTAATTTGTCACTTAAGGTAACTCTGCTCTGTAGAAGGCAAGTCACCAAAAAGATATAAAAAGAAACTGATAATTCACAATTAAGAATCTCGTTCTTACTGCACAGAATGTAAAGGGCATAGCTTAGTTTCAGTTTTATGTACCACTACTTTGTAACCCAGATTCAGAGAAAAAGTTTAATGTCCGCAGTTGTTTCTTTGACATTCAGAGGATTTTAATCAAACAAACTTAAAGTAATCTTGAGTATGTCTATCAACACACACAACAGTGCCTAAAAGTTTGTGAAACCTTCAGAATGTTCTATATTTCTGCATAAATATAACCTAAGACATCTTTAGATGTTCACACAAGTCCAAGAAAATTAGATAAAGACAACCTAGTTAAACAAAACAGGCAAAAATGCGACTTGGTTTTTTTTTAGAAGAATGATCCAATGTTACATATTTGTGAGTGGCAAAAGTATTTTATTTTACACTTTTAGTATCTGCTGTGAAGTGAACATTTCTGGTAACTTCAATCAATTCTCCACATCAACTTCAGCTCTGAGATACTGGTGGGTTTTCTCCAGTGAACTGATCTTTTCAGGTGCTACCGCATCATTTCTATTGGATTAAGACCAGGACTTTCCATCACTATTGATCAAACACCCCGGAGGACGATAACAATGATCTTGAATTTTCTCCAGTCTGACTGTGGATTGGTGGAGTCCAGACTCCTTACAGATGGTTGTGTAACCTTTTCCTACCTGACAAACATGAACAACTCTTTATATAACAGGGAGCCCACTCATACCTAATATCATCCCATATTGATTAAAAATACCTGCCTTTTAGTTTGCCTTCAAATTAACTGGTCCACCTACAGGTTTACAAACTTTTGACACTCACAGATCTGCAATTTCCCATATTTTTCCTCAGTGAATAAATGACTATGTATAATATTCCTTTTGTTGAGTCTTTTATTGGGTTCTCTATCTACTTTCAGAACTTTTAGAAACTCTTAAAATGTTTCAGATCATATGTATGCAGAAAAGTCTAAAGGGTTCACAAACTTTCAAGCACCAACATATCTGTTTATTCTCAATAGAAAAACACAATTAGTAATAAAAAGGAGGTTGTAATTTAATCCTACACACTGAAAACATTAGAATAGATCCATCAGGATAAGTGTAATACGGTGATAGTGGCTCAAAACTGATTTTATGAAATCTTAATAAAAGGCTAAGTGTATCTGAGCCTCTCCTCCTGTCTCCTTTCCTCCCCCAGGGCTGGAGAGGACAGAGCTCCTCTAGAAACTGTTTGAGATGGAGATATTAAAAACACAGCGCTGAGTAGGAAGTTGGAGCCAGATACGCCGTGACAGTCGGCATTAGTGTGTGTGCTTCAGCGTGTTCACCGTGAGGAAGACGAAGGTGGTGTTGGTAGTGGGCGGGCGGGCTGGCGAGGGGAGGGTGGGGTGAGCTGGTGGAGAGGAGTGGGGGGGAGGAGGTGGGAGTAATATGGGTGTCAGGGTGCTAGCAGTCTGTCGCCCAAGGCTGTGACATTACCGCACTTCTGCTCCGCTTCAAAAGAACCAAATCTAACTGACGACTGCTGTGATGGCTCTGTGTGTGTGTGTGTGTGTGTGTGTGTGTGTGTGTGTGTGTGTGTGTAAGCAGTACATACTGTACGTGTGTGTCTAAATGACGTTCACTGTGATCTGAAATTGGGATAATGCACTGTGACACAGTGCCTGGTGGAAGGCTTGAGACTGTATGACTGTACTGAACCAGCACCCAGGGCTGGGTGTGTGTGCGCATGTAAGGTCTAACACACATTGATAGATTGATTGACAGATAAACAGGTTGTGTACAGAAGCCATGAGTGGATCCGGTATCGAGTTTTCAGCCTAAGTAAGCTGAGCAGTTTTTAGTGTCAATTGACAGGCTGAGTGTTATTGAACATTCAAAATCAGTTAGCAGCTCAACTAATGGAAAACCTATAGTGAGCTAGAGCCCAGGCTCACTGGCTGGAGATGTGTACAGTTAGGATAATGCAGGGGCTTTTATTACAGTCAATACACAATAAAATAAATCAAAAAAGATCAGCGTGACACCAATCAACAACAAACTGTAAATGGTAAACTTTCTGTCAATTTGGAGAGATCAAGAGAAAGAGAGATAAATCAAGTCACTTTTCTTTATTTAAATCAGTGCATTATGCTCAGATGCTACTTCTGTTAAAGTGCTAAAAACTGGCATTAAATGGAAACTGTAAGATGTGTGAAAGGTACAACGCAGTAACAAGCGGAGCTCTGAAAGTGTCTTTTACACTGTTAGCACTGTAAGTTCTTCATTATCCCAAAGGCTGTGGTCGCCATCATTATCTATTTATTTTTTTCTTTTATTACACATAATTTGAGCTCCTTTTCTATTCGTATACATCGTTTTATTTATATATGTGTGTAACTATAACTTTACAATATTGTAGTCATCACTGGCAGACAGTGAGAGAATTTCAAACAAAGATGTGGCCGTTACTAGTCGCTCAGATATGATAACATGCAGCAAATCTAACAGTATAAAATGAAAAAATCTGAATGCATAGAAGCGGTGATGAAGCCAGTCAGTTTTTATAGGAGTGGCTAGACTGAGACTCACAGGCAGTGGCACACAAGCTGATATATGATGAATTTTTAACTGCGTGGCAAATCACTGGAGTCCAACTAGTACCTTTTTTTTTTTTTTTTAAATTACATTAGGGTTGGGGTGTAACTCTAGCTCCATGAGTATGTGAGTAGTCTATTAAATTCTTCACTATTGGTTGTGTGTGGTGGCCAGATTTTAGTCTGTGGAGGCTGTGGCGCCCCTTCGTCTTTATCCCTGCACACTGTACAAGTTAAAGAAGTCTGAGTTTACCCTGACACTTACTTTGAAAAACAGTTCCATATGAAATGTTACAGAGTGATTTAGTTGCTTATCTAGTTTATGCTTATAAGGGTTATCAGGTTATCATTATTTGTGCTGGTATTATTTTTTGTTTTTTCTTTTATTTCACATTTCATTGAGAGAACTACACCATCGCATAACCTCATGTTTATTGTTGCAACCACAATGACGAAAGGCCTTCATCTTAATCCAAATCTTGATCTCTCCCTAAGTCTACGGAAGCTATGCCTCAACCTAATGGAACACAAGCAGAAGATTCCGGTGCTGCTGAAGCTCTCATGTGTCTTATTGAGGAGGCAGAAACTAACAGCCTGTATGCTCGCTGAGGTTGTCGGACTTGTTAATTTGATCAGAAGTTCAGTCGGAGGTAAAGAAGCAGTCGTCTGTGAGCTGTGAATTGATCTTAAGTTTACAAAAGCTTTAACCAGAATGCAGCAGTTGATCAGGACAGCCAACTGCAAATTATTGGGGATCAGATTATTTTTAAGACCCAGTGAGTAAAATGCTAGCACAGACAGATCATGTACGCATCAGTGGCGGTGTACCTGAATGGACCTCATGTCTGGGCTGTGCCAGGTTTAGCTCTCCATATTATTTTAGGAAGATCGAGGCAATAATAGTTTACAATTCTATAGACTTGTCTGTTAGCCTGCATGAAATTCAGTCAACATTACTTTTATTTCCTGTCACCAACAGTGACATGTCTGTGTCAGTCAGTCCCGTGATCCTCCAGCGTTTCTCTCTCTTGACTCTCTCCAGATGTAAATATCTGAGGTATTCTGGTGAGCTTCAGCTTGGCCTAAGTGGCTGACAAAGTTTACTGAAATCTTTCAGTTTATTCTTCAGTAAATTTGGAATGACTCTGGAGTCTTTGAACATCTTTCTTCATGTTCTTTTCTCATCTTTTGTTTTTTTAAAAACTTTTTTATCTGATTGCTAAGAAGCACTTTGTACGTGCTGCTTGGAAAAGTTTTGTATACTGTCAGTAAAGATATTTCACCGGTTAATACAGTCCAAAATGACTTGACACACTCACTAACGTACCCCGACACACACACAGAAAGGCAGTGGCAGGGCTATTAGCACTTCTAAGGCGCTTCCATGTCACCATGCTATGTTGCTGCTTACAGCCATGACATGCTTTCTGCACATGCTTTTATCACGTGCGTGCATGTGTGTCTGCTTGTCTCCGACAGGTGTACAGACGCTGTACTGTACTCTGTGTGTTTGTGAATGTGGAAATGTCCAGGTACTATTTTGTGTGTGTGAGTGTGTGTGCTCTTTGCACTCATGAAAGGGTGGTAATTTCACGCGTGGTCAGACGGTTGCATTTCAGCTTTAGCCTGGAGTGTAGCAGGAACTCCTTAACTGTTCAATGACTTTAGCTTGAGGCAAGGTCCGCCTACACACACACAGACAAGCACACAAGCACACACACCTATGAAATTACACCCATCTACTTGTTCTGCTTCCACACCCACACACACACACACACACACACACACACACTCAGGCGTTTGTTGCTGTAAGGTGTATGTAGTTGTTTTACGCCGGAAGGGAAGATCACTGCTTTGTCTGTTTGATAAAGCTACAACGTCCATCTCCTTCAAAGAGCGCCGTGCTGATCTGATGTGAGGTGAGTGTGTTGATGGATTTGACGATTATGCCGCCCAGGGCGCTGAGCAAGAAACACTGATGGTGCCATGCTGTAAACCAGGAAAAGGAAAGGAACATGAATAACTTGATTAAAGAAGTTAAAAGGGTAGGAGTGTCCTATCAAGGAACTCTCCACCTGCTTATATGAATTCTCCAGCAGCTCCACTGGCTTCACTGGTATCCAGTTTCACAACACAAGTAGCTGCAATATGCTATACAAATGAGCCTGAGGTAAGGACTAAGGAATAAGGATGTAGCTCATTGATTACCTGCTTCAAAAACTATAGAGTTAAAATCATCTTATTTCAAGCACTGATTATTTATTGTTACAGTAACAGGCTTTATTATTGTACCTGTAATCATTTGTGATTTTTATTTATATTGACATGCTTTTGTGTTTACTTTTTATGTTCTCTAAATACTAGGTTTCATTAAGGTAAATGTCATTAGAAAAGAAAGTCATTATACATGTATTTTAGTCAATGGATGTTAGTCTTGCTGATAGTTGGTGTTTTATGTATTCACTTTGAGATATCAGCAGATGAGATGTCTCTCTTGAGCCCACTGAAATAAAAGTGCTCATAACACTGAAATACTACAATTAACTGGAAGAAATGGTTTGTACAGCATATCACAACAAACATGCAAAAGCTCACTATTATAGATTTAAAAGGAGTGTTTGATGTATTATCCAACAGCTAAAGTTCAGCTGTGTCTGGGAAAGAATAACCCCGAGCTGGTGTACGTAGGATGGAAAAAGTAAGGCTGAGTAAAGATGCACTGAAAGCTTACAAGCTGACATTAAATGCTGATATAAATACTACAGCTTGTCCATGTATTACCTGTTTTGTGTTCTAGTGTATAGACAGAAATCATCTTACTTCAGTTAATGTATGAGTTACAACACAAAAGATCAGTAAACTGTTCTACAATGAAGATATATTTATCATGCTCCCTTCTGGATGTGCACATGGACATCATGGACATGTGAGTTGTTATTATTTTATTTTCTAGTCCTCTGGCAACTGCTTGGAGGTCATATCTATGTATTCTGCACAACACACTACCGCCAGATATGCTGCTCTAGTACAGTTGTAGCTGCATGGACAGACCATGCAGACATTCATTTTGAGCTGCACGCTGCAAGTCTATGAATTGGTCCCTCGCTCACTCTTGCAGACTTCGGGAGGTGACGAAACTGGGAACAAGAATGTCCATAAGATATTTCCAGATGCAGAAAGCATAACTCTGGCCACATTAAACTTTGAGATGTATGGAACACAGTCCTCCAAGCGGACTCGAGCGGACTAGAAAACAGTGGTGTCCAGAGCTGACCATGTGTGTCTGGTAGGGAGTATAATCAAGGATTAGGTTCATAGTCGGTGTCCACTCTCGTGGTGTAGGACAGCTTTAAAGAAGAAGGAAATGGAAAAATCTGTGCCTAAATAAATTACATTCAGTCAAGAAATAAATGAAAGAAAACAATATAAAAAAGAGACATATAAATAGGATTGTAAAATAAATAAAATAAAACATAAAAATAAGCATCGTACTGTATTTCAACCATACTTTGTATTTCACTCAGTTCTGCTCACTCACTCTGCTGCTGCTGCTCGATCCAACCAGCGAGCTAATAACATCTGCCTGCTAACCCAGCTGTAAATCTGTCCCCTCAGTTGCTGCCACTTGTCATTCAGTTTGATGGGCTGTCTGATGAACTCTGTGGCATAAACCAGAACCAATGTCTTACTACACAGTAACCTGGCAAGCATCTGGCATGTGACCTAAAGCTAACTCTGCATCGCTGCTCAGCCCTTTGTTTCACTTCTGCAGTGTGCTCTGCTGTTGTTGTCACCGCCGTTGCTCTGTGACAGCGAGCCTTACCTGGATAGCCACATCTGGCACACCACTGGCCACACAGTTACTAGGTATTATCTCTGAAAATAAATAGAAATGTCCATTTCAGTCGCCAGCATGTGTCTAAACTGTCAAAACATGCACAGTGACTCAGTTTAAAGTGACATATTACATTACCAACAACAATAAATGTAACGATTGATGCAGTCAGCACTCTCTGAGCCACACTGAGTTGCACAGGTTTTATCGTTTTACTGTGTTGCGTGGAGCAGCCACAGGAAGAATGAAATACTTACCTATCTTATTGATTTGCTACCATTTCAAATAAAGTTAGAAGTTGTGTAACACAACGCTGGACACTGCACATTCCTCCATGTTTCTAAAGTGCATGTTTAAGTTAATTCCAGAGCCTAAGCTACTTCCTGTGCTTGACAAGCTGCTGTACATTTGCTAAGCTGGAGAGACCGTCAGCGAGTCTGTAGATGGGTCCAACGCTACTTAGCTGGAGGAAGAGGAGCCCTTCTGATCTCCCAGGATTACGATGTGCGTGTGTGTGCACACGTGCAGGAGTGTGTGTGAGTTCAGGCCCTGGATGGCTTAAGATGGACTGTATATTAGAGTGGAATGTTAAGAGTCTCCGGAGTTTCACACCTTCCTCCCCTCTAAAACGCACCCGGCTAATGAGAGAGAGAGAGGGAGAGAGAGAGAGATGTGAAGAGGGCGAAAGAGAACGAGATGGAAAACACAGACAGCCTGTCTCCCCATCTCTGACGTATTGACATGCAGGCCAAGTATGTGTGTGTGTATGTGTGTGTGAGTGCATTTGTGCAGTAGTAGGCTGCTGGGTTAGAGGATAATTGCCAAACCGTTGGGACCTGAGCTCTGCCCGGCCTGTCAAAGCAGGCGTGACAAAACCTCCAATCAACCCTGCAGCAACCAGAGAGAGAGAGAGAGATCATGATAAAGAGAGAGAGAGGGAGATAGAGGAGGAAAGGGAGGAAGATAGGCAATAGAGGGCAGGCTCATTTTACCGTTCCTCTTTTTTGAAAATGATATAACTCACATTCTCTGCATATATTTAACAGCAAATTATTTTGTATGCAGATGTAGGAAGCACCTCACACCTCGAGACTATCTATCTATCTATCTATCTATCTATCTATCTATCTATCTATCTATCTATCTATCTATCTATCTATCTATCTATCTATCTATCTATCTGTCTGTCTGTCTGTCTATCTGTCTATCTGTCTGTCTGTCTGTCTGTCTGACCTTGTCCGGTGGCTTTGGACCTTTCGACCAATCGCTGTCAAGGTTGGATTGACAGACACAAGGCTAAAGCACTGAGCCGTGATTGGACTACAGGTCGGTAAACGAGACACACACACCTGGATACATGCTGAACATGCATCCACACACAGACACATAAAGAAAGTACATGCATTTCTGTGTGTGTAGGAAAAATGTGCATTCTTTTAGTAGAATACTGGTGTGAAACTATAAGAAATACAGGAAGCACAAATGTGCACAAATAGATCAATACACTCATGAACCAACACACACATACAGACCTACAGTATCCATACACACACACACACACACACACATAGCCTGTGGTAGTGACTGAGTCCTGTGGTTATTACTGTAGTGCCGCTAGGCTGATGGTTTAGGGCTAGCCACAGCACTATCTCTCTCTCTCTGTCTCTAAGACATCTACACACACACACACACACACACATAGTACATAGTACACGTGTGTGTGTGTGTGTGTGTGTGTGTGTGTGTGTGTGTGTGTATACACATGTACTGTATACACACACACAGGTTGTGAATGTCACCCACTCTCAGGGGATGCAGGCGGTTTGCCTGACGCTGGGTTTCTTCCCAAAGTGCTGCAGGGGAAACCTAAGGAGAGAAAGAGAGAGAGAGAGAGAGAGAGAGAGAGAGAGAGAGAGAGAGAGAGAGTTAAGGACTGGTTTGGTGGGTTGGTTTGGTACGAAGAAAATGAATTCAGCTGTATACTTTAAGGTGTGCAGGCTGGATTGTGGATTGTGACTGGACTTGTAGTCCATGTTGTATCCCTGATTTAACTTTAAATATATTGTAGCTGCCATGTCCATGTTAGACCTACAGTACGTACAGGACTTAATGAGTTAAGCATGGGCAGTCAACCACAAGTTAGGTTTTCCATATATTTATGACAGTTTTTCTTCTTATTTTGTAGTCCAGATGTGGGTAGGCTCTCAGAGACAAAAGGAAACAGTTTATGGCCATCACAGCCAGTCTAGAAGCCCTTAATGCTTACAATCTACAGCAAATATAAATATAAATACAAGTCATCATAAAGTTACATGTGAAAGAGAATTCTATTAGTTCAAGCTCATTTGCAAAGTAATTACACTGCAAATCACCTCTAATGGGGACTTTCCTCACTGAGCTTTCTCCAGTGTCAGACCATCAGTGTGTATTGAGGGTTTCCTGCTGTGAATGCTGCTTCAGATGGTTAATAACCTCACAAGAAAAAATATATGGGAAACATTACCATTTGTAGCCTATCAATGGGCAGCTATGCATTCCTTCACCTGTGACAGCATTTACGCACAAAACAGGACCTAGTTACCTACTGAAACTATCAGTATGAAAATTTTGAAAAGCAGCTCCAAAACCAGACCAGTCCTCCCTACATTTTCAAAATGCTGGAGTACAGTATGAAGATATATCATCCATTCTAACCCCACAGGGGACAGATAAAGTGTGACAAAGAAACTTGGCTTTGCACTGTGGAACTCTGGTGAGCTACACTCTTCACTTCAACCACAAGCCGGTTCTCAGAATGCATTAGGACCAACTTCTGATGGCTCCCACGGAAAGAAAAAGTGTTTTCAGCCTTAGCAAGTGCAAGAACGAACAGTTGGGTGAGACTCGAGTCCTGTTCTTCTCTGGAGGCCTTAGGATACTTGAGGATTCTTTAGGTTTTTTTGCAGAAGTTGTCCATTGAAAGGTTTGGTTAAGCTCTAAAGGCATCTGTTATTATAGATAATGTGTCAGAAAACAGCTCCTTATTTAAAAAAAAAATGACATGGAGCAATATTAGCAGTCATTCAAAGTCATATTTCTGGTGAATTGAAGTCCAAGACTCACTCTCCTCTTAGCTCTGGTTTGGTTTTCACAAGGTCTTGAGGGAAATGTATGATGTTTTAGCTGCTATTTCCTACAAGTCTGTCTGTTTGCCATTTGATGCTGAGCAGATACTTCATTGAAAACAGCTGCTTGTTTTGTGTGTTGACCAGAATGAAGAGAGTGAAACAAAACAGACAAACATTGTGGACCAGAAAACCATTCAGTGACATGCAAACCTTTCAGATTTGTAATCTTACAGTAGAAATCAGAACCTGAGCGTGTCACCTGCAGATCTCCGGAAGGCGCTGGAGACAGCTTGTCGTCGCTGCAGACGTGTCAGACATTTGAAGAATATGCAAAACATTACTGTAATTTCAACTTTTTTTCCCCCCCAATAGTGATGGCAGAGAAAATTTGTAATTTGAATGTGTTGAGTTTGTTTTTGTCGGTTGGAAATGTGATCATGTCAGAGCGTGTATACTTGTGTGTGTGTGTGTGTGTGAGGACCGAGGTCACCTTCCCCCCCCTCTCACCCTGGGAGTGTGTGTTCACAGGGTGTCTGTGCTGAGGGGATCTGGGGTGAATACAGAGTGGAGCCTCAGTGGGAATAAGCTGTCAGATGAAACACTGAGGAACTACTGAGAGACACAAAAAGAGAGAAAGTGTGTGTGTGTGTGTGTGTGTGTGTGTGTGTATGTGTGCGCCTGCGTGTGTGTGCACTTAAGTGTGTAACTATGTGCAGCAATATCCCATATGTGCTTTTGTGTGCATACGGGCATCCACGTCTTGGTGTCCCCTGTGAATGTGTGTGTGTGTGTGTGTGTGCACTTCCACGCTGTGTGTTTTTGCTTGTTTGTGCATGGATGTACATACATGTGTGTGTCTCTGCGCGTGTTTTTGTGCGCCGTGTCCAGGGGAGCTCTAGTTGAAAGGGAAACCCTCACTCTCTACAGACTGACTTAGGATTCTCTCTGCCTTCCCCAGAGTTCACTGCAGCGGCCGGCACACTGGACTCCCTACGCACACACACACAAACACACACATAGTCATGTAATATCTACCTCTTAAGCATCTCCCTCACACACTTTCAGCCTCTCCAGCTGAACCATGCACTCTTGAACCTTGTTACTTTGAGTTTGTGTGAGTTCAGTTGGTTTCGAGGATGGAGGGGCCTTTATATGCAGCGTACACACACACTCACACACACACTTCTAGAAGTCGTCCACCTACACACACCAGCACATTAAAGGAGTAGGAAGAGGATGAAGAAGAGGCCTGTGCACTCAGACTCTCAGTGATTAATACAGCATCTCTTTGACTCTGAGGTTTTTTTAAGATGAGGGCTGTAATCTGGTTTTCTCGTCACCTTTAGGAGTGAGAATCAAGAGTGTCGTAGCAGATCAGTCGTAGCAGCAGCTGACACTAAAAACTGGACTTGTGTTTCTGAACATTAGTTCAAAAAAACTTGAGTCTCAGATCTACAACTTTAGGCTTTCTGTATGAAGAATGTTTTAAACTTGAACGAGGTTTAAAGTTTTTATTCTCTTAATACAAATAATATTTGGATGTAATGTAAAAGTACACATGATGACACAAATATGGTTCTGGATGCAAGTTCCAAGCTCCTGCATCCTCAAAATCCTTATAATTTATTTATGTTCACTCCTTTCTTTCTATTTGCAACAAGCAATGCACACAACATCTGTCTGACAAAGTCTAATTTTAGTTCTTTGAATGCCAATTTTTCTTTTTCTTTTTCTTTTTTCTTAAACAATACTCCATAAAGCCGTTCTGGGCAAACTTCCAGCACATTTCTGCAAATACATTTCACACAATTCACCCGTTTTCAAAGCCCACTTACAATGAAGGTAGAGAATGAATTTGGAACTAAAATCAGATCAGAAAACATACCTGCTGTCTGTCCCTAATGTGCCGTACGGACAGAGATAAAAGAGAGCTTTCATGTTTCCTGCCCTAGCCACTTGAGATAGTCTGCAAATGTAATATAAATTGAGGAATTGAGGATATTTCTGGCACATTTAGGATCATTTTATAGCATAAATGACTCGTTTGTTAGTGATCTCTGCTCATAGCTAAGTTTTTTTTTCAAATTAGCAATTGTTTTCTATTTTTTTTAGCTCTGTTGTGTGTATTAGCTGAGTTTGTGCTGCTTTCTTTTCAGTTTTTTCCTGTCTTGTCTTGACCAGGTCTTACCTGAAAGAGCTTGCATGCTGTGGTCGTAGCTGTATGTCCCATACAATATAAAACTGCATTTCATGTTACAACTTATTCCCTTGATTTGTGCCTTCATGTGTGATTCCAGTCACTGTTTTCCTAAGTTGCCATTATTTTTGGCTTCGTAAGGGTTGAGCGCAGTGCATGAAAACTCTGTTTGAAAACTCCTTGTGTTTTCAGCACCACAGCCTCGGTGTTTCTGCGGTAAGTTCGTGAGGCACAAATTGAACTGCACTGTCAGGAACTTGTTGGTTATTATCAGCGCACAGATGTGAGAAAAAGAGCGAGGAGTATGGTAATGGCACGGCGATGAGAAAACGTGGTGCATGTGTCCCTCAGGTAAAAACAGGGGAACATGGAATCAAATCTGAGCCAACATCCTGAGATTGTTCCTGTTGATAAATTGATATCATTAAATATAAATGCCGAGTGTTTCATTCCTGACGCCGCGGGCTCGGAGCGTCGAACAGGAATGCTTTGAATCCAAGGCTGGAAATTTCCCCCAAATCATCAAATCTGACAACAAAGGAAAACTCAAATAGACTGCCTTAATGAGTTAAACACACACACACACTCACACACACACACACACACACACACACACGTTCTTGATCTAATGAGTCTTTTAACCATCTTCCTTATCCATCTGTCTCCTCTCGACACACAAAACACACTCACACACACACTTTTTGTATGATCAATCCACATCAAACAGTAACTCATTTAAATATTCATATAAGGTGTTAGAAGATGGTTGGTTGGTCTCTCTCTCTCTCTCTCTCTCTCTCTCTCCCTCCGTCTCCCTGTTTCTCTTTCTCTCTCCAGGTATATTAATAATTCCCCCTGTCTATCCACCACACAGAGTTGGAGGTTTTTCCCTTCAGACAAAGTTTCTAGAAGTTTCTATAAATTAATAAGAGTGTGTTCTCTGTGAAGCCGGCAGCTTTGAACCCAGCGTATTGATCTTGCAGGTGAGTCGGCTGTGCCGGATCATGACTTCAAACAGAATCCAATGTTCCTGTGGAGAGGCCGGCCCAGCCCAGAACAATACCCATATTACCCCTCCATATGACTGGTCCAATCTGAGGGGTGTGGAGGGGGGAGGTGGTGATGGGACAGACTGGAAGTAGCCGCACATGGTCGAGGAGGTTAAGATGGCAGAGGTGGGAGTTTGATCGTAATGATTTGTAGAAGAGCGCTGGAAAAGTGAAAACAGCTGTGGATATTGGATGTGATGGAGATGTTGAATTAATCACAGAGAACTGCAGGTGGACAGGCCGACGGTGAGGCTGGATGTGGGCTTGTCTCTATGGTAATGGACATCATGCAGCTTGGAGTATTATGTATGCACCGACAACTTGATGAACACTACTGATGGCTGGTTGTCAGCGGAGAGGCCTCAGCCTGAAATTATACCTGAGTCAAACTCCACCTACGTGTGCTTATGTATAAATAGAGATGCTACTCATGTCAGCTTTTGTGTCCAGGGAAATTTCTGAGGAAGTTTTCGGAAGTTTTGAGGCGAGAAAACGTCCACGTGTGTGAAGTAAAAGAAAACAATAATGAATCCTTTACTTTTCAGTCACCACATCTTTAGGTATTTTTGAAATGGCCTGATAAAATTAATACACAATATTGAAAAGAAAAAAAAAAGAAAAAAAGATTTGTTAATAATTGTGTTTTTGTTGAGTGTAAAATTACATCATGTCTATAAATTCAACAAATAAAGGAAAAGTGACAATTTGGAAGAAGATGACAAAACATCTGTACTCGTCTTTAAACAACACACATTTATTTGCAGAAAAGGCTGTTAAAAACAAAATAAAATGTCATTTTCAACCTCAGCTCAAAAATCTTAACGATGTTTGCCTCTAATCAGACGAGGTAATTGATTCCACATCGTCAAAAACTGCGGCCAGGAAATATTCCCCTGCCTGTATATTTTCTTATTACTGCCTGGAGTAATGAATCCAGTGAAGTAGGAGCACATGGGGAGTGAAGAGTCTGAGGAGTTCTGAAAGTAACATGGAGATCTTTGCAAGCAGCAGTTTGTAAATTAACTAAGGGGAAGTAGTGACAAAATTGGGTTAGGGTTCAAAAATAACGGATTTATTCTAAAATTGTTTTCTTAGTTTTGTTTCTTTCTATTTATTTGCTGTAATCCAGCTGAAAGGAAGACTGTAGTCTGCATTTTAGAATTTAAAACAACACTGGAAAAGTTGTGCCAAAAATAAAAGTTGCAAAATAGTAACAAAAATAATTAGGATTTATGAATATTGATGTTTTTTAACATTCGTTTATTCACACAGATATACTCTTAATAAAATCTGCATGGTAACAGAAACCGACAGACAGGCCCAAAAATGACAGATTACAGAGTTTTATATTAGAACATGTTACTTAAATTATAATTTTGGTACAATTTGAAGCTTTTGCATCACAGTGTATTTGATGTGGTTTCGTAACAAGTTCCGATCTCGGGGAGCTCCGTAAAGAACAGCACCTTTGAAATAATTTGCTTTAGGTTTGGAATGCGCGCTTGTTTTTGGCTGCTGGGTCCAAAAGGTTCCCCATAAAACACAGTTTTACTGCCAAACAGCGGAATACTAAGCTGTAGTTTGCAGTAAATTAACTGTGTATCAGTGGATTTTAATCACTTATAGATGCAACATTTATTTACCACGTTCAATATACTGATAAAGTAAATAATGAAATGTTTAAGACTTCATATGCACACACGCATAGGTAATGTCAAGATGAACAGTCCTGTGTGTGTGTGTGTGTGTGTGTGTGTGTGTGTGTGTGTGTGAGAGAGAGTCAGACGGAGGCTGTGTAAGTGCTGATTAGCGATTAGCAGGTCTTGAGGCTGACGGCAGAGCTGATCAGTATTTCCTCTGTGTCAGAGCTTTAGGGAACAAATCCCAACATTAACCCGGCTCTCATCTGCCTGGCGGAGCGCTAGCAGCAGCCTGCCAGCCATAGGCCGTACATCCAGCTACAACCGCAAGCTAAAGCATGTGAATCCTCCTCAGACGGCGCCTCATTGTTGTCTCATTTCAAATCAAAACCACATTTGATCATTATAGAGCATCTAATGTTGCTCTCAGCATCAAAGTTGATGGGCTGTGACATGCGATATTTAGTAAGAAGTCTAAAGTTTGTCATAATCTGCTTGACAAAAATGACATTTAAGTAGTACCCCTTGAGGGAGAAGTAAGTGGATTCCTATAGTTCTATAAAAAGCGTAATCCCCTTGAAAAGCAATAACTGGAGCAAAATGTTCCTTTTAAGAGCTGATGTGTGTCTCATAAGACACTGGAAGAATACTGACACATGATTGTTCTGACTTTGGCTATAATTCATATAGAGAGCACATGAGGCGTCAGCAGTGAATGTCAGTGGGTGTAGAGCCGAGACCTGAGCTCACCCCGGAGGGCTGAAATGAGGCCAGCAACCCCACCACCATCACAGTTGATGGTCAGTTCATCAGCCATCATTTGCAATGCTAATTTTCTCATTGAAGTACAGAAGATTAGCTCAGAGAAATCCCATCACTGGAGGACTGCTCTACAAAGTTTCAGCGGGTTAGAGAGCAGCGGCCTAATCCGTACGGGCTAAATTATGTGGGCAGCTCAGGTAAGTGATAAAATTATGTTTTAACCTCAGTCAGTGTGCCAGAACCATGTACAGAGGTTAATGAAATCATCAGAAACTACTAATATACTCAGATAACAGGAGAATTAAACTAATTTACGTGTATGAATCTATGAAAGGGAAAAACTGGCAACTTATTGCTGAACAGGAGAAAAACACTGGACTGACAAATCTTTACGCCCAATAGTTTGAATGAAAATTTCATCAATTATTTACCTGTAATTTCCACATCACTTTCACAATGAAGGTCTTTGCAACTTTTTCCCAGATACAGCAGGTACATGGACTTGATTTGAAGCCAGTGATGATTTATTGCTGCTACCTGTGTGTCTAACATTAAACACCGGGATGAGACGCTCAGCCCTAAACATCCATGCATTGTTTTGCTCATACCTTTCCGAATTTAGCAAACCAAACCTTTAGTTTGTCTTGATCACACAATTAAAATGATTCTATTTCTGTGTCTGTTTGTCCGTTCGCCAGCTTGTAACAAGGAGGCAGAGTTATTGTCACGTCAGTTTACCTCCAGCTATGCTTTTTATTTGTTTGCGGTGTAATGCGTGCTCATTAAAAGGATGACATGAAAGTTTGAATATTTTATAAAGCTCATCATACTGTCTTATACATATTTATTTTAGAAATTTCTGCATTTGTTCCAAAATCTTTTTCAAAAAATAAAAAGATGCTGATTATATAGTCACTTCCATCTATCTGTATGTTACACAAACAGTCAACAGACTGCAAGAAAACTGGAAACAGCCTGAAATGTTACGCTGAGAAACACAAGATAACATAAAAAATGTTCTACTTTTTTTTTTTTTTTTTTTTAATTGTAGTGAGGTATTAAGCACAAAGTTGTGTGTGAGCAGTGTAACCAGCATATTGTGTAACAGTGTGGAACAACTCCATCGCTAAATGGACATGAACATGAAGAGACCATTCACATTTATTTATTTATTTTAGACATTTCACATTGACCCACGGCCCAACAGCATGAATCACTCACATACACAGCGTCCATAATACAGAAATAATTATCAGAGATCTTCACACTGCAGTTGTCATGAGCTTCAGCAGATTCTCCAGAATTAGTGGAATTTGATGGATTTCCTCTGTTTTTATTGTTTTTATTGTTTTTTTTACATTGTGCTCAGTGTGCCGTGTATTTCTTCCGTTCTTGCACTGAAACTTGCACACAACCCTGAGATGCATGAATATTCCAGTATTTCACACTCTTCCAAGCATCACTAAGATGCCGGTTTTGAGGAATGTTACAGATTTTTCTTCGTATGGAAAAGTTGAATGTGAAAGGTATTGCATTTTTGAAAAACCTGAAACAGTCATTCCTGATTCAAAAAAGAATTTTATAACCCATCCTGTCCAAACTTTTTCCACGCTGATCTTGTGAGTAATTGATCAGCATTTGATGAAAACATATTATGGATTCTACTAAAAGTCTGATTTAATCACAACCGTTTGATTGTAAGATTTTATTTTTTTTTGTCAGAGGTTCCCAGTGTGAAGTGGTTTGACAGCTGTTGGACTGGGGTCTTATTGGTGGTGACATGTGTCAATCTTCACACAAGGCCCCGCCCACCATGGTCAGACCAAGCAGAGCCAGTGGAGCTGCTGTCAGCTGCTCATCACTCAGTCCTTTTCATGTCGGCCTTTTTTCTGTGTGAACAAGAAAAGAGTGTATTCCAGTACACACACACACACACACACACACACACACACCAATGAGGCTTATTCGTCTTAAAGCTGTTGTGCACGAGTGATTTTTTTCTTTTTTTCCTCTTTTTGGTGTTTGTGTGTGCATGTGCGCACAAGTGTGTTCTGCACTTACATTTACACACACACACCAAACCGTCCCCCAATCCCTATGTTGTCAGCCAGGAGGGCAACATCAAAGAGACTCTAGCTGTGGGCATGAGGAGCCTGGAGACTAGTGTGGGCCTGCAGAGGCAGCTGGAAAGCCAAGTGGCCACGGGGAGCCTGGAGAACGAGGAGGGTCTAGAAAATGAGGCGGGCCTGGAGAACAAGGTGGGCCTGGAGAACAAGGTGAGCCTGGGGAGCAATGTGTGTGGAGAGAGGCACAGGTCCATAAAAGGAGGCCGAAGGTGGTCCTGGAGAGCACGATGAGCCTGAGGAGCGAGGTGAGGATCCATAAAGGGAGGATGAAGGTGTTCCTGGAGTTGGAGGTCAGCCCTGGAGAGCATGATGCAAGTGAAAAACAAAAATTAAAAAGGTAGACGTGGGAAGTAAAGTCAGAGTGGAGAGGGAGGCTCTGCAGCCGCATGAAGTCTCTGTGTGCAAGAATGTTTAGTGAAGTTTCTCAGAACTCTACAGATGTCAGCTCCTAAATACAGCTGCTGCTCTTAGTGACAAGTTTATATGTGCAGCACTTTCTTGTCTTCCTCTAACAATAGACAGACAGAGAACGAGCGCTCTCGTCCCCGTAAACAATACTCTTCCTTCGCGAGACGATGTCCACGTTTTATTGGCTGCAGGCAGAGGAGAGAGGAGGGCCTGCAGAAAGGCAGTGGGAGGCGGGCAGGAGAGCAGGAGGAGGTGGTGGGAGGTGGGCAGGAGAACACAGGACTGCCGCTGTTGCCTCTGAGGCAGAGATCGGCTTCTTGCTCTCATCTGCCCGTCAGAGCCCTCCTCTGAGCCGCCAGTCAAAATGATGGACAGCTGCTGGTGGATGGAGGAGAGAGATTTGAAGGGACCAGCTCGACTGCACAGTGTTATCTGTGAGCTCTCTGTGTTTTTGTCTAATACAGACAATGCTCTCTGCAAGCATGACTTCTGCAATCACATATTTAACAGGTGGGTCCTGAAAAACTTTGATTGCATCTATATGCAAAATCACCTGCTATTGTCCACACGTCCAAAATCTTTAGACTTCTACATTTCTAGCTTGAAATTTCGTGAGAATTGCATTTCTTTTCTGTTTTTTCTTTTTTTAAAAAACAAACAAAAAAACAATTCCCTTCAACTTATTGTTATTCTGGTAGGGTAACCCTGGCAAGTTACATCTCTGGGTACGTTTTCCTTTAAATTTCTCTAAAAATGCGAACAAAAACAAGTTAAATTATTAACCATTTTTACTAGTGTTTCCTGGTTGTTTTACCAATATTCCAAGATCCAGATTATCAGACAGAGAAGTTTTGTCTAAGTTTTCAAAAGCATCGTTTTGATTTTATTCTCTATCTGTACTAAAGTCCCATTGGAGGCTCATATATTGTTTATTTTCTGAGTTGAATGAATGAGAGGCCATTGGGAGAAGTCAGAGAGGTGAATGAGCCAGCTGACTGCTGGTGGGAGTCTCTGAACGTGACTGATGTGTGTAAAGAGTCCTGATTAGGCAGAGGAAAAATGATACCGTTAGTAATCAGGATTTACGATGCAAAGGAGCTGCACGAGAGCGTCAAAGAATATATGCGACTATGTTCATTTTTTTTTTTTACGAGCATCAGGTTTTCTTGCCTTCTGGATTCCCCACAACACTGAGACACAGAACAGGGAGAAGAGAAGGAAAAAAGAGACTTCAGATACAGAATGTTAGATTATAAGGCACTGAGAAAAAGGATGCCCTGGTCAATAAAAGGTATAACATCCAAAATTATTCCATTTGAATTTGTCCTTTTCTTGGAAGATACTCTAAGCTGCAAACATTTATCACATCCTCTCATTCCTCTTGGCCATCAGTGCCCCTGCTGCCTGCTTTGTTTGTCCTTTATTGACTCCAAAGAGATAGTAAATAAAAAATGAATTATATCTGTATGCCATGATCCAGCAAACACTACAGTACTACACGTGAAAGTAAAACAAATACCTGTTATATTGTTGGGCTCATTTTGCAGAAAACACAAAGAAGCACAAATGAATAAATATGGAATTGCCCACACGATGTCAATACCTGACAAAGAATGATTTAACATTAAATAGAGAACTTTAAAAACACTGATTTTATTTATGATTTACATTTTATGATGCAGAATAAGCAGGTGTGAAATTATTCACACGTTCTCAGTTTAATGCTGAGATTCCTTTGTTCACCATCTGTCTAGTAATGGATCAACTAACGATACTGCAATTAGTTAAAAATGAACGTGTGCGCGAACGAGTGTATTTGTGTGTGTGTGTGTGTGTGTGCTGTGACGGTGAGTGTGTGCAGTATCAGTATTCTAATGAGGACAGACAAAAGAAGTCTGTAGCTCAGAGCCAATTGGACAGAAAGGAGCAGAGCATCAGAGACAGAGAGCTGGAGAGGGGAGTGAGATAGTTGGGGGTGAGGGAGGGTTCAGGCTGGTGGCAGTCAGTGCCTCAGGCAGGGTTTTGGGGTCAGGCCCCCCCAGACGGCCACACCAGCCCCCCGGGCCCCGAGAGGGGGGACACCAGGACCATGCTGGCCAAGGGAGGGGCACTCAATTAGGGCAGCATTCAAAATTTTAGCCTGGTGCTTCAGAAGAGGAGGCCACCTGATACCTATACACCTCAAACAGCCTCCTCCCCCCTCAGCCTCCACGGATGCACCTACTGATGATTGACACGACGAGTCTTTGCACTGTATTGAAGCGTGGAAATAATGCTTATGTTTAGTGTTACATAACGTTTTATTGAACATTTGTCTGAGCCAAATTCAAAAATAGTACACCTTTCTCATACTAGTCAAGCACAAAATATAGTGATGTAACAACCCTCATCATCTTATAAATAACAACAACGTATGCTGCACAGATCTCTGGATCTTTAATAAATACAAAGTCACCGAACACCATGCAGATTTTTTTTTTTTCTGAAAATACCTACATTTTGTCCAAGAATACCAAGGTTTTATTAATAATCAATATAATAACGGTGCAAAATCAAGCAAAGACTGATGAGCACTAACTAATCTAAATTAGTCATAAAAGTGATGTCACAATTCAAGAGTGACAAAGAAAGCAAATATTTCTATGCCAATTTGAGAACAGGCAAGGAAAATGTTATTGCACACAAAATACATGTATGATTCTCAGGAGATTAAATAAAGAAAATAATAGCAATGACTTTTGGTGAAAAAGATTCCATACTCCATCTGATTAGGTTTGGGCACAAGGTTTAAGAAACTAAGGTTTATGAAAATGTCCCGCTTTCTTAGACACTTTAACATGTTGCTTAAGGTTAGACTCCGAAACAAGCACACATAATCCATCAGACAATGTGTTCCCTTCAAAACGTCACTGGCAATGCAGTTTAGCTGTATAGGAACATGACTTTGTGGAGACTGAGCTGAAACCGCCATCATCGGATTGCTGATAAGAAGCACACCACTTCAGGTACATTGGGCGTTAAAACAACAGTTAAGGTTAAGGTCAGGGAGAAGGGGTCCTTTGCGGACATTAACACAAGCTATACTAAAAAAACATGTGTTCTAATAATACATGCAGGGACTTTGCACATTAGTCACACACCTGATATGGAAGCAGCCAATATAATCTTAATGTTAAAAACTCCCTTTCACACTTGGATGAGCCTGTAAAAGTCTGTGGACAATATTTCTGCAGTAGCCAAAGAAGCCATCTTTTACTGTTTCTGGGAAGATTCTTTTAACCCAACTCAAGATCCATGTAATCTTAAGACACTTCAGTGACACATCCAGCTGTAGAAGCTGTTCTGTGGAGGAGTTTTGGCTCCTCACAGAGTGATACAGCAGCTGCTCAACTTTCTCTGTATGTTACCTCCCTGGTGGAAATGTTTCATAGGATTTTGGGCACGTATTGGAAAAGGGACTCCAAGTTTGTCCAGAGCAGGTTTGGTTACATATTAAACACAAGAATATGGATCCACAGAGGACAAACAAGAGCTCATCTTGAAATTTCCGGTGCTCATCTCGTATGGCTCAGATTCTTCTTCTTTTACTTTGAACATGTGCCATCTGGCCACTCGTTCTCTCTCCAGTGTCTTTGTTTTTTTATCTTTAGTTTCTGCACGCCACATCCTCACTTGTCACTCTCTTCAGACTACAAATCTATAAATTCTTTTTGGTTGTGCACAACGTGCTAGATAGTGTTAGCGGTTTTCAGCTTGGTGCAGTTTCCACCTTTTTACTTGTAGCAACAGGGTTTTTGTCAAAACCTAAAAATTCTATATATAAAAGCTGCGTGTCGGCAGTGTAGTGTACTGTACACGGAGAAATGTTTTTAATCACCACACAGATCCTACACAAGCCTGCAATGAAGTTACCGTTTTGTGAGCTGCAGTAATGACAAGCACTGATCTAGAAACCTAACAAGGCCTCTTTGACAGATTAATTGCATTGTACCGATTGTATCAACAAAGAATTGAAGATCAAAATTTATATACAGAAGTGAGCTTGAGATGGTACGAATGTAGAAATGGAAATTGTCCGTTGTATTTGTTTGGCCAGCGTGTCTCTGAGGTGCTGCTGCGTGTGTTTGTGTGTTGCTGGCCAGTTTCACACAGTTGCATAATTAGCAGTAGCATTAGCATGCCTAACATCTCAGCTGCTGCTCCACAATACTCTCAGGAAGAGGCCTGTTGAAAACCCTCCCAGTAACTGTCAGTCTCCCTCTCCCTCACCACCACTGTCTCTCTACCTCTCCTCACCTCTCTCTCTTTGCACTTGTGCAACATTTCACGCGTCATTAGAAAATGCACCTAATTGCCAGGCAGCAAACATTTCATCTCTTCAGGTTTTTCGAGGTGAACTTTATCATGGTTCTCTTGATTCAAGCAGATGTATGCAAACATTTCTGCGAGGGAGGGGTGGGCTGGTTGTGCTGGATTCAGGCATTCCTCGCTGATTTGCCACAGTCGAGCTGTTAGTTTCACTGTTTCAGGAGATTTTGTGTAATTAATTGGTTCTTCTGGGGGTCAAGTGGTTTCATCTCATTTCAGTCACCTTGTACATCAAGCAGCCATGTCTGCACCTGTTTCCTGCTCTCAGCAGCTGCCAACTGGGCCTCCCAAACGACTATTGATCCCATCAGATCATGCACACACTCACATGCACACACACATTTGAAATGCTTTATTTGTATCTACTAATTAAATTTGCCAGAGCCAGCCTTGAATATTACAGAAGTTCAGCACGGTTTATTCTTAATTTGTTTTTCAGCTCTCTGGCAGCTATTGCTTCAGTAACCACCAGACTTGAGGACACGGCTGATATCAAAGGTCAGACCGACTTTATAAGGTGCTAGATATTAGCAGTCACAATAATCTTAAAGAAATGAAAGAATGTAAGTAGAACTGCAAAATTACACATCTGAGGGTTGATGCAGGGTTAGTTGATCAAGCTTTCCTCTCATTGGCTGAGCTGTCTACCAGCAAGGCTCTTTAAGATGCTCTCTGAAGGTATAATATTTTATTCTGTATACCATAAATTCTCAAATAGCTGCTTGACCCTTCCTTTACCTCAGCTGACGAGAGAAGCAGGCTGATTTTGTTTTTAAATTTGTATTTCAGTTATTCTGTGCTTGCCCCTGTTTTCTGATTTTACATCTAAATTCTTGTTTCTATGTTTTAAATGAAATGTTTTAACATGTGTTCTTCCTTTTCTTTTGATGTGTGAAAATCTCCAGCTGGACTCAAACTGGGAATGTGACCACATGGTCAGCATGTTAATACCCGTAACCACCAATACAACCCATATCTGTTATCACATATTTATCAGCAGCTTTTTTGTGATCTTTGTCAATTTTTTCACTTTCTTCATCTGTTTCACAATAAAAGGCTTCAAGCAGTTGGGGGCATCCGTTTACAAGAAGGTTTTGACTTTTAAAAGGTTTTCCAACAGCTGAGCAATCTGAGATTTTTCAGAAGGCAATGATAGGATGTGATGATAAAGCTTCCAAATATAAATGAATGCTGTATTTATGTATTTATTTTAATGAAGAGGTTTTCAAGTTGATTTCTCAGGAGACTAACTAAACCTAAAACAAGATGCTGGGGTTCAGGACTTTCACATTTAAATATTATCCATAATCGTGTTTCAAACTGGTATTTAACAACAAAACTACAATTTTAGAGACAGTATTAAGAAACAACAGCTCTCAAGTACCTGTGGTATTACAGCATCTAGGGGCAGGTCACGGCCGCCACATACAGCCGACAGGGAAGCCTTTCAGACACACACACTCACAGAACTGGAGTTACATCCAGTAGTTACTACTTTTCTAGCCAAACTTTATCTTTGGCTCTATGTTGGAACAAATACATCTACGTTGTTCCAACATAGATGTATTTGAACATTGCAACCACCTTCCATTCAGGACTGAACAACAAAGTAATTCTGACTGACGAGAAAATGTTTACATTGATTTTGTTGAAATTTTTGTCAGTCTGATATATTGTCAGTGAAAGTTTATAGACAGTATAAAATGCACCTCATTTAAAATAAAAGATTTGTTTTTAGCTAAAGTGTGTCTAATTTATGTTTAGCTGTGGATTTAGTTGATCTTCTTTTACAGACTCTTAAAGACTGCAGGAATGAAACCTACTTTTAAGAGGAAACAAGCGGTACAAGCTGCTGAATACTGAAGTCTGATCCAGAACCTGCGGCCAAAGGAAAGAATCTGAAGTCTGGATGGACACAGTGTGATGTCTCAGCTATGTAGCTGTCCTGAGCTGAACAAGGACACTTTGGACATAAGGATCTTACATGTACTTATTTTATGTAAATTAAATAATATTTTGTTTTCTTATGAGCTTCATCAGCAATTAAAAAAAAAAAAAGAATTTAAGCAACTGTCAGAGATTTTTAATCAATTGAAGCTTATTGTATTGTGCATGAGTTCTGATGTACTTCTACATGACAGTCTCTGTAAGCAAATGATAAGAGTTAGTAACCAAGAAATGATTTTTTGGCCTCCAGTAATTTGCTGGGGAAGACGTTGTGCCACTGCAATGTGACTAATCGTCTCAGCCTGAATGGCCCTATCAGAATTGACTGGCTCTTGGGAGCCGCTGTAGCTCACCTGGTTGAGCTGGCGTCCACATAGAGGGCTACAGTCCTGATGTGGAGGTCATGAGTTCAAATCCTGCTCATGACCCTTTCCCACATGTCCTCCGCCCATTCTTCTCCCCTACTTTCCTGTCTCTCTCTCACTGCACTATTGAATAAAGGCCAAAAAAAAATTATTTAAAAAATAAAAAGAATTGACTGGCTACACCATTTACATTGCTCAACTTTTCTGTTTTGTTTTTTTTTTTGTTTTTTTTTTTTACTTTTCAAGAGTTTTCATGGCTATTATTTGAAATAAAGATGAGCTTTTATCTAAATGTCCTGTAAAATGGGCGGTTATGAAGTTTGAGGAAATTTGTTCAAGGATTCTTCAAGACACAGAAAGTACACAAACACTCAGACCTTATGTGTACGAGTGCTGTGAACAAAAGCGGTTTGCGCAGGGTTCAGTTGTTCCACAGATGCCTCTCAGAGGAAAAGAAGCTTTTGTTGAGTGCTTGACAAAGGGTCTTACTCTGAGGTTAAAGGTTAAGAGAGGCCACTTCCGACCCACCGTCAACTTCCCAGCATTCCACAGTCTGGAGACATTCCTCCAGAAAGATTCATCCGAGGTGAAAAAAACGTTTGTGTTGTTTAAAATAGGAGACAATATGAGATGTGTACTGGGAGTTTTTTGTTAAAGACATTTACAGTATGAAATAAACAAAAACCTGCAGTTACACATCACATACATATCCAGAATTGGATTAAAAAAAATAATGAAATCTACATTCAGTGTCATTACTTATGCAAGCTTTAAATGTCTATCAGTTTATCAAATTCAATTTAAATTCAATTCCTTTTTATTTAAATAGCTCCAGTTCACATCGTCATCTCATTGAGTTTCACATAGTAAGGCAAAAACCTTGCAAAATTTGAACCCAACAATCCAGCATTTCCTTTGGATTCCCAATGCAAGCAGTCAGCCACAGTGGGAAGGAACCAAAAAAATAAATGAACAAAATAAAACAAAAACACCGACCATTTGAGAAAAGAGGACCTCCAGTTACACTAGCTTCCTTTTTGCAGTTAGATGCTGAAGATAAGTATCATGAGTGTACTGTCATGTGTCCTGTGTGTAAAAGGTGGGAGTAGCACTGTGGGTCTAAAAAGTGAAGCCACTGCTCAAGTTAATTAAACCTGCATTTTTTTCTAACAGCCAGAGGGATTAAAAAAAAAAAAAGAAAAGAATCTGATTGTATAGAAGTCTATGAGAAAACAATTGTACTTCACCTTTGATTTGTTACCTCAGTAAGCATTTTCCTCATGAGTTTATGGATTCAATCACTAGTTTTAAGTCTCGTTTGATGCAGCATGAAGTATTTTTTTTTAAATCATGGTCCCATTTAGAGCAAAATAAATGATAAAGCAGCATATGTTCTGAGGTGGGGAAAGCTTGTGATTGACAGGTCAATACCATGACATTGTTCAAATGGTCCTTGTGTTCTCCAGTCAGATCCAACATCCGTTCATTACATCTAGTTTCAAATGACCAACCGGATGGTAACAACCGAATGCCAAACTCAAGGCTTCATAGCGGTTGTTAGGATTCACCTGATTTACCTGCAGCCGATTAACCAACCATAGACGAGGACTTGTGAAGAAGACCTAGAGGGGAGGAATTCATAAATTCTTTGGCTGGATTTGTCTACAATTAACCCACAAAAGAGGAGATCAGATTTTTCATCTCTCACTGGGAAAAAGAACATTCTGGCATCAGGCACCTCTAAAATATATTATTCTTCATGCATAGTCAATATATTATCTTGCAATGAAAACAAAAACAGATGATGTGTGTGTCCCCACAGGGGAACGTCCTCAGTGAAGAGGAAACTTTTGAGGAGCCTGCACTTCCACCAGGAAAAGTTCCCAGGAGATAGATTTACCCCCAGAAAATCCCTGCTTGGAGGGGAGAATTTTCTTAAGATTCAGGAACTTTCAAGGTGGTCATTACAGAGCTGAACGTCACAGAATTTAAAGTGCAGTCCACAGCATTGTTGAACACTTGGCAGTTTCAGAGAATCACATCTGCAAGTGTGCTGTTGTTGGTTGTAGTTTGTGGGAGATAAACAGGATGGAGCAGCACATAAGTAAGTCCAGGTTTTGTTTTAAAATTAATACCAATTACAAGATGCTGTGTGATGTGCGTGAATAGGTGAATGAAAAACACATTGCAGTAGGACCAAGCTGAGGTTAAAAGGCACCTATAAGTGCAGAACATTTACCTTTTACATGCTTCACTATGTGCTTTAAAATGAAGGTCAGATTAAACTTGTGTTTCCCATCACAACCTTTCTTTGTAATAGTTAATATACCTAACTCAAACATATTATACGAGTCTTTTGTGTTGTGAAAACATGAACATAGTAGAGGTGTCCTGATTTGATAAGTCAGTACTGGCACCACTACTGACCCTGTTAAGCAGACTGGGTATTATCCACAAGATAACTGATCCAATCAGCATAAGGTTTCGGGGTTTCGACTATCAGTAACATTCACTCAGTCGAAACAGGCTGCCTGCTCAAGTTTTAATGCCAGAAAATCCCTTGCTTCATATATCACAATTATTCTAAAAACAGAATAAATATTTTCTAGTTTGGAATAGCACAACACTGGTATCAGATCAGTATCAAGAAATGCCCCGAATAAAGGTAATTCAATTAGTATTGAGAGATAAAAAGTTGGCTCAAGTTGGTTATTAATCATCAACCATGCTTATCACATCTCTCCACGCTATTTGTGAAGTCCTTCTTCATAATTAATATGATGGAAGGAAAGCACTGTTGTGTTAGTATTGGGCACTGATTGCCACCATGGCTCAGAGGGCCAAAAGCACCAACTTCAGAGTTTTAACTTCATCAGTGGAAAACTGAACACGGGGCTTGATTGACAGGTGATTCTGAAACAATACACAGAAAAAACATAGACCAAGAAACTTGAGGTGAAGTAAGATTAAAAAATCAACAGTTGGGGAAAATCTGAAGTCTTTTGCATTTTGGGGGAGCACTGCTGTACCTGAATGCCCTGCAACGGGCCTGTGAGTTCAGGTGCAAAGCATGCTGGGATGCCATGGGAGCCTCTCTGAGGAGAAACTCTTAAATTAGAGATTGTCAGGACATACACACACACACTCACACACACACTCATACACACATGCAGGCATGGAAAACAGCACGACGCGTTTTAAAGCTCATCTGCAAACTGATTCTGTCAGGGAGACTTAGTGACGTGCGGCTGCCTCCTACAGCTTTCCTCCATAACGGCACCGGTCGGCATCGGCGTTGAGCTGTCCACCAGGGAGAAGGAGAGGCGGCGGGCTCTAAATAGAGCCTCCCTCAGTTAAATATTAACACTCGCCTTCCTCTGACAGAGAGCAGTCCGCCATGTCGCCTTCCATCTCCACCACAGGGAGATGCAACACAGCATAGCACTCAACCACACACTCATGGACGCAACACAGAAGTATGGACAAAACACATCCACAAAAATGAAGTTACGTATGTGCTCTGGAATACTGATGCTGTTTTTCCAACACTAGAGAGAACTTTTCATCATTTACATCAAAGAGCAGCTAAATCCACAATTTTTTTGCATTTGAAGCTAAAAAACTTTCTACCAATATTTTCGCAGATTTTAATAGCTTTAATACACTTGAAGTATATTTTATGTTAAAACTTCATTCATTTTTTTCCACAAAGTATGAGGAAAAGATCTTCTAAAGCAGCTGTCAAACCATCATGTGACAATAAACATCTTCACTGAAAGCGAGTTTAATAACATGTGACAGGTTAGCAGCAGGGTGAGGCTCGTTTCACTGCAGGTTTTCAGTAACCTGCAGTTTCAGTGTAACCTCTCTCACACAGAAACACACACACACACTTACCACAACCAGATAGAAGTGTGGCCTTGGAGGATGCACAATGTGTGTGTGTGTGTGTGTGTGGAAGTGACATCCTCATTAGTGGGGAGGTGTTGGAGGAAACAGAAGGGGGAAGGATTGACTTATCTGACAAGTTAAAGAAAAGCAGTGTGTGCAATATGACACTTCACACTAGAGACCTATTGAATATGCCGTCCTTTCAAAATTATGAAGATCCAGGCATGTGCTAAGAATGTAGAAATGTGCTCTGGCAAGATGTGAATGTGTTTCAGAAATTGTCAGTTTCAATAAATTGGTGAAATGCACTAAATAAAACTTGCATGCACCCTATTCCATTAGTCTGATGCTAATTTAACCTGTCAGTCACTTTTCCATTAAAGTCAAAGGGGCAATCTCACGAGCTGTAAAAGTTTCTCTGTGACTTTCAGTTATAGATGTATTGTAAAACTGGATACTGGACTCAAAGTGGGGCCCAGTTGCTTTCACAAAGGTTTGCTTTGGTGCTGTGAGCTGATACATTAGTGCTTTTCCAGCTGCACCTGACATTCTGCTGGGTCCACTGGCCACTGTCTTACATTCTGTGTCCTCGAGTATTTGAAGTCTCACATGACATCATCCCTACAAATTTGTGAAAATCCACACAGACCAATCCACCCACATTAGCATGCAGCCCAAAATTTTGACAGCGAAAGTAGTACACACCAACAATTACGTCACATCATGGCTAATATGATGATGTTGCTAAAAAAAAAAAAAAACATATTTTTGGGAGAAAGTGAATACATTCATGCCTTAAACTTCTTTGTAACGGCCAGCAGGGGGCGAATAATCTGGTTGCAAAGGAAGGGTCAGATTGTACACAAGTCTATTAAGAGATTATTCTTCCTCTCAGTGAATTTGTCACCTCAGTAAACATTTTCCTGATAAGTTTATAACCTCAATTGCTAGTTTCAAGACTTTTTTTTTTTAAATAAAGGATGATTGTCTTATTTAGAGTAAAATGAATGATAAAGCAGAGTATATTTAAGATATCTTGTGATTGACGGGCCGCTTCTGCATTTCTGTGTATAGTGTCCTCGAGTTCTCAGTCAAACCCAACGCTTGTTCGTTACATTTGTTTTTAAAATCAAGATGCCGATCAAGCCCAAGTGCCAAACTCAAAGCTTCTAAACCACACCAAACAACAAACCAATACCCATTTTTATATAGCGTCCATGATTGGCCTTAATGCTTTCAACACAAAGTCATATCAATCGATAGATATGCAGAAAATGATGATGTACTGATGTCCAAGGAAATGGTGCCTACTCATCTATTAATCTGACCATTCCAGACATTTATCAAGGAAGCAACAGTGGATTATAAGCAGGGCCATGTCTCAACCACTGACATCATCTGTCCAGCCTGTACCTGGTTGATACATTCTCTTTTAGTCTTCTCAGTTTATTCAGCCCAACCTCACTCCTCCTTCCATTGTCTCATTTCTGTTTACATCCATTCATCCTTTCATCCCTTCTTTCACTCCCTTCCATGCTGAATCCTGATCATACCTCGACTATCTTCCCTACATCAGAGTGTCAGGCCTTTAGGGTGTGTTTTTTTGCTTTTATCTTCCTTCAGGTGCCTGTTGAGGTGCGATGAAAAGCTTTTCTATGGAAAATATACGAGTTAGTCTGAAGCTGCAGGCCATAAGGGACAATTTCACCACTGCAAAAAGGACAGGATTAATTATCAAGTGAGTAGCATAGGGCCAAACATAAAAAAAAACAACTATCAAACATATTGACTATGACACTTTCAAGGGGTCTTGATGTTTCAACACAAATTAAGATTGCCAACCAAAATTGCAAACAAACCAAGGTATGTTTTCAAGCATCAGGTCCCACAGAAGAGTTGAACTGAAGACAACCTGTTACATGAAACAGACCTCGTGTATTTATACAACCTGTTAGTCTGAGTGGTTGAATAGTTGTAGACAATAAAACCGAAGTTATTAAAGTAGACAGAGCAGCCTAAAGAGTATCCAGATAGAAGAATCATAAAAAAAACGCAGACTTCAAAAAGCATTGTTGGAAACGATCAGCACACACACACACAAACACACACACACACACACACATTCTTGCAGTAAGGTATGGATTTGGGAGAGGTATTATGCCCACATGTTTAATTCATAACTGTTTTCCTTCTTTCTGATCAGAAACATGAAAGCGAGAGTTTTGCCCGGAGAAAAAACAAAATGGCTGAACTCATCAATACGCTGACAACACTCTCCTGCCTATTCAGCGGGTATGTGCAGGGAAACTAGACAGAAATGCCAAACTTCATAAGAACATTTTATTTTAATGGCGGTCCATGCAATATTGTTGTATTTGTTTCATTTCTATTGTTTTATTCTTTTATGTTGGATTTATGATTATGTTATTTTTATGTTTTGCCCTAAGGAGAAACCACTCCAAATGAAAAAGCTTTTCACAGATGTGAATTCTCTGCATGTGAACGTCTGAAAAAGTACTAACAGACCAGAGCAGATACAAAGCACAGCTGTATGATGATAATGGAACAGCAGCGTTTCATTCCTAAGGAGAGTTGTCTGTTTAGATTTTAACAACGTTTTCTCTTGATCATCATTCCCAAATAAAAAACTAATTCTTCGTCATTCGGCATCTAAATTCCGCTCTTCTTATGTTTGTAACTCCTTCAGCAGGATTTCACTTTTTCAGTATGCATTATTACTTTATTTTTTGTTTTGGGTGTTTTGCTTTAACATAAATCAACACTTCTGTAATAATGATCCCCAGGACTGGCACGTTTCGTAGCAATTGTCCATCTGCCCCTCAAAGATAAGTCTGTTCAGGGTAAAGATTCACAGAAGTGCCTGCCTCCTGTGGTCACTACAATGCTAAACAGCAAGAGTCTCTACCTGGTGGCGCAACCAAGCACTACAGCTAATCTACGACACCTGACTGTATTATTGAAAGAAATATTTTTTTGTATCATCAGATGCTAAATATGAAATGACTCAGATCAGATTGGGGGTAAAAAAAAAAAAATAAGTGAGACTTTGAACAAGCCCCCTGAAAAGGTAGAAACAGCCCTGGGCAATGCTTCATACTTTCTCCAGAAAGTCATCAACTGGCCCTGAACTTTAAATAGGCATGAAGCTATAGCATCAGTAGGGTCATACTGGTTCTCACCTAAAGACAGTCACACTTCCTGTTTCATTTCTTCTCCTCATTAACATAGGCACCCTGGCAACACACCACCTGATAAATCCCTGACTGAGCGTACACTTAGACTGACAATTTATCAGTGCCATAATATTATTTTAACATTACTTCAATCTTGCATGTGTGAAATGCTTAATTTCTGGAGTTCATTTGTTCACAATTTGCTGCTCTGCACATTCTCTTATGCCTAAAAAATATATCAGAATGTTTTACACTAAAATCCACAAAGGATAAACATGTACACATGGCATACGTGTGGGTTTTGAAAGAGTCTGCAAAGTGTCTCTAACCCAGTGGGCAAGAAGTGAATCATCTTGGTACCACAAGTGGTCAGTTTCCAGCATCCATTTTGTTAGTGCTGAAGCACTTGGCAGGTTTCGTGGTAATGCAGCACTGCCTTCTGTTCCTGCTGACTGATTTTCACTTCTCTACTCACTCTGCTTTCTCTCTGTATTTTATCCAACCCATTTAGCCAGTTCTTGGTTGTTCGAATAGCCTTTGTTGAACAGATTTTTCACATTTACAGAAATATATTTATGCCCAGTGTTTAATTGCTTGTAATTAAAGCCTTCTTGGCTTTTTAAAATAAATCATTCAACAAAGGCATCTTTAGGGAAATTCCAAACCAAGTTTTTCAAGACACTTCCAATTCAAGTTTGAAATCATTTAGGACATTTCCAAGTCTAGCTTTGAGTCTGTCCAGGTAAATTTCAAGGCAAAATTCTTTTAATACGACACCTGTAAGTCTCATTCACGTCTTAGTCATTTGAGTCTGATTCTGCCAGTGTTAATCTTAAATCAGGTCTCAGGTCATTAAAGACAAATGCATGTCGAGTCTTGTGTATGCCACAGTAAATCTGAAGATGAGTACGAAGTAATTCAAGATACAGTAAACCAAAGCCAAACCTCTATTTAGTCAAATTGATCCAAAAGTCAAGTCTCAAGGCATTCGAGAAATGTCTAAGTCAAGTCTGAAGACTAAGTCTAAGTCTCCAGCAATTTAGGAAAAGTAAAAAGGAAGATCGGAGTCTGTCAGAGTAAGTCTCAAGTCAAGTCCATGTAACCTGCCAATAATCCTAATCAGTCACAAGTGCTTTGAGATAAGTGCAAGTCAAGTCCTGAACGGGTCACAGAAACCCTAATACTACAATGAATGGATAACGTATGCAGACTGTTCATGAAGAGGCTGCTCCAACAGCATGCTCCCAATATAATTAATGAAACTGGCTGCATCAGGCATGTGAGCAGTGTATAGGTGGTGTGTATGCACTGCAGAAAGTAAAAATATATCCATCTTTTCCATTTATATTCTTTATACGAGGTGTGTGCATCGTGTCTATACAGTAATTGGCCATAATATGTCTACAATTTTTAACATTAAATTGCTGGTATTAAGGAAATTTTGTATCAAGGCTTGTATTTCGGAGTGTTGACCACCTTGTTGCCTGTACCAGCTGAAGATTGCTTAGTAGCTTTATCCTTTGAAAAGTCTAGTGTAGTCTGTAGATGTCAAGTTCCTCATATTATACAAAGTCAGTGAAAAACTGGACATTTCATAGCACTGTGCTGGATCCAGAAAGCTGAAGACGCAACAATCTCAAGATGAAAGCTCACTGTCTTATTTTGCTACAATATGAATACTTCACAGTACTGTAGGTGTAGGCACTAGAAAGACACATTTCACATGATATCTACTCCGTAAATGGTTCACACCCTTACAGAAAAACTACATCTGATCCCATGTGTTTTTTCTGTAAGGGCATATGTTACAAATTCAGTTTAGCCATGGCATTAACTCCAGGTCAAAACTTGCCTAATTTCAAATACTCGTCTAAATCTGGAGTAATTCGAGACTGAAGAACAAAGTGTTGCATCTGATATAATAAGCCTCAGGTTTAGCTTCAAGTATTTGACACGAGTCCAAGTCAAGTCCCAAGCCCTTTGAAGCTAATGTCTCATGTAGCCTTTTGTTATTTGAGACAAGACCTGGTCAAAGTCTACATATTATCTTCTTTTGGTCAACCTCCCAAAACACTCTATTCCCCATAAAGAGACTTAATTAAATTTAATTAACTCCACATCACCACTTTGGGTTTTTGTTAAAAGCATGTAGTCTCTAAACTTGTTCCCAGATACTTGGTTGATGTTATCTGAGTAATTTTGCATGCTTGATAAAGCTTCTCCATAGCCATAGAGGAAAACATTCAATTGACTTGTTTGCACAAGCTGTGCATTGAACCTTGTGACTAGTGAAATTACTTGCCATATAAAATTGATGATGTGCACCTTTGTGACCCAACTCAACTCCATGTCTGACATTAAAAGTCTACAGCTTGGCTAAACTGTGACATAAATTTGGACCAGCATGTCCAGAAAAGAGCAATAAAATGAGGAATAAAAATCGGTCAGGGATCCAACATCTGTGATTGTAGCAGTTATGCTGAGGCAACTCCATTAGTGCTGTTGCCCAACCAGCCTCCAGTCTACTGAGGGCGAAGGGAAAAGTTCCCCTCAGTTCACCAGGCTGTAGCTCTCCATCCTATCTGATTGCTGCAATGTATCGCTTCCATTACAGGCTATTAGCCCGGTTGAGCCAAAGTGCAGACTTCTTGGTTGATTCATCTCATTGCCAGCCTGCATCTCCAGCCAGCGTTGGCCTCCATGTGTGTGTCTGGCTGTAAGAGTAAAGTCATTAAAAGTTAATCAGAGATGCACCATTGCAGCAGAGTGGGGAAGAATTGCCTCTGTCAGTGGCTCCGGGCACAGGAAATCATACCAGAGAGAGAGAGGGAGAGAAAGGCAGTGATAGAGACAGAAAAACACAATGAAGCAGACAGGCTGAAAGAGAGAGGGAGAGAGAGGGAGAGAGAGAG
>NW_007577873.1:521723-539743 GCF_000690725.1 Stegastes partitus | reverse complement strand
CACACACACACACACACACACACACCCTCATGCGCATCCGTGGTCACATCCCGTCAAAACGCAGGGTGATGGTGGGAAAGTCTGCCCCACTGTAGTTGTCACATCAGATCTACAGCACGACGGCCGAGGGCATATGCATGTGGTGTGTGTGTGTGCTTGTCTATGTGTGTGTGTGAGATGTGGGTATGTGGGTGGGTAGTGGTGGTGGTGGTGGGGGGGTCTAGGTCTGGGGCTGTGCCTGAGGGCCTCGCCTGCGCTACAAAAGACTCCACTCAACTCCGGTTAGTCCCCCTCACTAGCATATCAGCACTGACGGACTGCGCACACATATAAATACACACATACTGACACACACATACGGAACTTCAACCATAGTTTCTCTGATTAACACTTTTCTCCCAACTGATAAACAGCTTTGTGTTGCCGTAGACAAGACGCCGCCGCTATGCCACAGCGTACGATCAGTACATAATAAAGTGGCCGTGATCTTTGCATTACATTTGCTTTGCATGTGTCAATGTGTTGTATGCCGCTTTGCACTCATGAGCACTTGGGAAACCGCTGATGAATGTGTGTAAATGTGTTTAGGTGTGTGTGTGTGTGTGTGTGTGTGTGTGTGCGTGTGCTGCGTGCTATCACTCTCTTGCTAGGGGTGACAGGTTGGTTGGGGACTAATGCAGCGCGACGGAACTGAATGTGGCCTCGAGCAAAGCAGCTGCCTGCAGCCAGTCCTCATCTGAGCTGTCAGATACACACACACACACACACACACACACATATACACGTATACACACATACACAACAGAACCCATTCCAGTGGAGAGAGAGTTTAGGATCCACACACACTTATAAACACACTCATGAGCATTATAACCCCCGTCACCCCTACTTTTCTGCTTGTGTGCTTTCCAGACAGTAATGGCTCTGCTTGGATGAGGTGCTGGACATGACATGCTGGGTTTGGCTGGTTTGACTCTACACTCCTCTGTTTGTTTCCTGGGGAACCACTGAACAAGTTCTTTTTTTTTTTTTTTTTCAAAATCTCATCATATGCTGTTTTTGAAGGAATGCAATGAAGGTTCTCCTTTGTTGGATAAGGTGCACATCGTCACTGTTTGCTGTTTTGTTATGCTATAAATAATGATGGATAAATTACTATATACTGTTAACTTATTTCCTATGTTCATTATATTGGTACTCTTAATTAGTAATGTAATTAATAAAATTACACGTTGCTAAGGGTTAATGAGTAGTTATTACCCAACTCTGTATGATATCATGTGCTATGATACGATCCAGAATGATTAATGCAATGTCATACCACAGAGCTGTGGTTCTGAGCCTCTTAGTTATGCAGCACCTCAAAGTGAAGCAATATCCTCTGCTTGTGACCAGTTCAACTGATGATCTTCTTTGATATATATGAATGATATTTACCTCTCAAGCTTTGAAGAAGAAAAAATTATTTATTAACTCATAAGAAAAGGGCAAAAAAAAAGTGTGTAAAGCTTGAAAAAAAAAAAAAAAAGCAAAACGTTATTGCAGAAACATGATTTTTGTGCGTTTTCATTCAGGTAATCATGTTACAAGCTCTCAGATTTACCTTGCAGGCCTTCGTGGGAGTCTTGACTCTCTTTTGTGTAAAGTGTGATCATCGTAGACGAGAGTTAAGAAACTTCACCCGCCGTTGTTACAATACAATAGCGTTTTATTCAACACTACACAACACTGTACAATCAGTGCAGGAGAAACAATAAATGATACAAAATGGTAAAAAATATAAAAGCTCCAAAAATATGCTGTTGTATGGTAAGTGTAAAAGTGTAATATGAAAAGATTCCACCCTACTATACAATATTTATTCTCCTTTTTCCTCCAGAAAAGAATGAGTGCTACTCTCCTGCAGGAAGCCTCATTTATACTTAAGGATGGCACATTTTGTTGCTACAATTACATCTCAGAGAAGCAAAAGCACAAGGGATGAAGTAAAAGTTTCCCACTCAGCTTTGACTGGTACAGTCACCGGCTTTCATCCGTCTTACTGTGATGAATCTGCAACAAAACTGCATTTTACAGTGATTTAAGAATAACTGTTAAATGTGAAGTTTAGAGACGTCGTTCTGTCTCGTCTGACTTACTGCGGTTACAGCTCCTCGTTTCGCATGAATGACTGCAACGGGCCGGTGATTGCTGTTTAACAATACCAGTAAATATGGGCAGATTTATGTAGTAACAACTATGGACTGTATTCTCATCAGCTGGGTGGAAATGGAACAGATTCCACATGGTTATTGCTGAGCAGTGGGCTCCGAGGAACAGAGGGATAATGAAAAACACACTATCGGTCACAGTTACCCTGCAACGTTGCCTCCAATGTTGCCCATGGCCACCAGCACCTACTCCGCTCTTAGCTTAGATTCTCTGCTTCTGGTCGACCTATATTTAGCCCCGGTGGGACCTCAGTGATTATACTAATCTCTCCAGAAATCCACCATTCTCTCCGCAGGCTGCCAAAAGTTGGCAGCCGTCTATGTATATTGTATAACAAAGCAGGGCTCCCTCCGACGTTAACCAGGAAGTAAGTGGCTTTGTTGGGGTTTTTGCATCTAAGATTAGAGATTAAAACTGGCAGGATCCTATGTAGAAACTCCAGGTTCAGATTAAAAGGAGAGGGAAGATGTTTTTCTTTTTAAAGCGGTTTACTTGACCTTCATTTCACAAAATTGCTCTCAGCTTCATTTTAAGGAGTCGAGGTCCGCAGAGCCTGGGTTAAGATGAAAATGAGGATAAAGATTTACTTGTGATGTGATCAATACGGCGATATCTTTCAAAAAAAAAAAAAGCATCCACTTGGCCTTCATTTTACCCAAACGGCCCTCACATCGAGGATTCTCACACTTCTTTGAAAGATACTGTGACATTTTTACACTCTAGCATCTTATTATTATCTTTTGTTGTCAGTAATCTGGGGGGCAAATCTTCCACTTTATTGGGGCTGACGTTCAACTACCCCCATGTTTACATCAGAGCCGGGGTGGTTGCCATGGAGATGGAGTGCCCCTCTTAACTGGTGCACTCAGGAATAATGCATTGTTGAACACTGCCTGAGGCTACGCACACACACACCCATACACACACACTAATCCTTAACATCTGCTATAGCGTATGTGTATATATGTGTGTGTAAGTGCATATGTGTGTTTGTGCACATGCATAAAATGCCCATCAGTGCTTCACTTGGCAAATTCATTGATAATCAGAGTTAAGGTGGACTCCATTAGGTTCATTGGTATTTGCCTACAGCAGTATGCACATATACTGTACAGTATGTATGTGTTTCTGTGTATGTGTGTGTATGTGTGTGTGTGTGTGTGTGTGTGTGAAACGGTCAAAGTCATGGAGGGGGTGAGTGAGGACTGACATGTGTGAGCTTCTTCCACACTACTGGTGCTCCCTCTAGTGGATGGTGACCATCACTGCTCACAAATACACACACACACACACACACACACACACACACACACACATACAGAAAAAAAGCTGAAAGAGGATAAAAGCGCAAACAATGATGGATAATTGGTGAACATTTTTAAGTATTTCTGTATCCGGGGTAGTAATAGTACTTTTAGAAGCTGGAGATTCTGGGGAGAAGCAAACAGATATTCCAGTGGTTAAGGAGATCTAGCCGCTGACTGGCAGTTTGGAGAAGATCTCAGTATGGGCTTATTCGGGAGTCTAGACAGATCCTGTTGGGAATCAGGTACTCGTCCTGAGGCACTGTACCTGCAATAATTACCCTGCTCTGGAAATAAGTTCATAAGGGACTTACAGCCCAGCTACAAAAAGCACCCATCGTATGGGCAGGCTCCAAGGACAGAACCAACCCCATTAGCAAGTTTCAACTTGCTTCTGAGGAGACAAAGTTTATCTCCACTGACTGCAGACTTATCCGTTGAAGTGTGGAACGAACCAAATTTGAGAAATAAAAAGCCAGTTAAAGAATGGTGAGATGTTTTAAAAGTATAATTGGGGCATGTGGAGTTATAAATGTGTGAGGTGTGCATGGCAGAGGAAATTAAAACCCTGAGTCGACCTCAGCTGATGGAATCAGACAAAAACAGAATAAGACTCCTGCACAACAAAAGCTGTTTAACAAGGGTAATTGCTGCTTGAAATTTGCAAAAACCAGATATTTTATGCATGCAAGCTACATTTAGGTGATGCATTCCTTGTTTGCAGCCTCCCAGAATCAACAAAACTATTTTCTTTTGTGTGTTGTTATTGCTTTGCCAACATTAGGTTGCTCCTTTCATGGCAATGAACCTTGTTTAAATTTGAATGTGAATTTGAATTTTAGAGGATAAATGAGGGAGGGGATGAGGGGTGAGAGAAAAAGAAAGTGGGGAGAGAGAGGGAGAAAGAGAGAGGTTGTCAGTTGCCTGTCTGTGTTTAATGGAGGTCCCTGGTGTCGCCCTCAGGCTCCTTCACTTCACAATTAATGGAGGATCTCTCAGGGGAAAGCCATGCTTCTCAATAACACCTACACACACATACACTCACACACACGCACACACCTAGCAATAAACCTTCTGGTTTAGCTGAACTCTGCACCGGAGCGCTGCCTCAACGTGAGCCCCATCTCCAAGTTTGTGCTGTGGGTCCTGAGCATCACCAGCTGCCGGTTTGTCTATTCAAACCTTGAACGGGGTCTGTTTGTGCCAGCATCACCAGCCGCTGCACTGAGCTCCACACAGGGGGGATGGAAGAGGAGGAGGAGGAGGAGGAGGACGAGGATGAGGAGGAGGAGGAGGAGGTGGTGGTGGTGAAAGATGGTATGGAGATGAGAGGAGGTAAAGGAAGGAAGGAGTGAAATGCGTTTTCCTTAGAACTCAGGGTTGATTATATCTCCGCTCTGATCTGTCCGCTTTGGTTTTTCTCCCAGATCTGCAGAGGAGCAGCTCCCGGTGTGGCTTTATGTGTGTGTGTTTGTGTGTGTGTGAACCACTCAAAACACTAAAAAAACACTTTCATATACTAGTGTAATAACAAGACAAGATATTGCAGGGTTAGTAGACTACATTTACACATAAATATCCATGAACTCCAACAATTAAGGGAGGGTTAAAACCAGCAAAAGGCTGAAACCAACTTTGTGTAAATGTTACGCCCACAGATGTCATCCCTGTCACTGCAGTTCATTAGAGTGAGTTTGATTTCTTGACTCTGCAAACAACCCCCGAGGATTCAAAATTACTCTTAGTTTCATAGTTTGTTGCTTAATGGTGGAAACCTGAGATCATAGAAGAAAATATACAAAATCGAATTCCTTGTGCCATGGATCACAACTTGTTTTTATCAGACTCTGTTTTTTGAGATCCTGCTTACAGATGGTCCAGCAAATATAATTTTATTTATTTTAACAAGGTCCAAACTGCTGGCAATCAGAGAGAAGGCCAGACGGATGAAAGTCATCCTCACAGCCTTACTCGTGTCTGACTATAACAGGGTTTGTTAGTGTTTCTCTTCTATTTTCTTAGTTTTTCCAAAAAATGAAATAGACTAACCATGTTGTTTTTCCTTTATTCAATTCTTTTTGCATGTCCGTGCAGTAATATCTCATTCAGATGTTTCAGGCGCCAATAATAAAATAAGGATGTCTTCAAAAATACCATCCTGAGTACCTTTTATCATCATCTAACTTCATACAAAGTGTAAAGTGTGATCTGACTTATCAACTAATCCCAGACTAATCTGATGATTTTGAGATCAGACCTCTGTGAGGATCATCTGTTGCAGGACTCCTTGTCCTTCAGATTATAGTTCTTTATGACTCCTGTGTGCACTGTTTGCTGCCAAGCTTCTCAGCTCATTTTTTGACCACCAAAGTAAACACATTTAGAATTGTCTGTTTTCAGGCTTTATTTGATATATTTGTTGTGTTATTCAATACTACCTACATACACTATGTCTCCATTGCACAGTTATAGTTTCTGCTGGTTTAGTGTATCAGGTTTGGAGTTAAGACTGCGGTTCCAGTTAAACTGACATTAACATCCAGATTAAGATCAAAATCTAATTTGTGAGGTTTATAGTTAATTAGATTAAGATTAAGAATCAACAGAACTGGTTTATCATCCATGAGAATGGTTGGGTCTAAGGTCAGAATTACATTTATAACTCAGGAGCGTGACATCACAACTGGTGTTGTAACACATGTTAGAATTCATCAGATGTTTAAATTAAAGCTAGGTTTAATGTGAAGAGATTAGGATTAGGGCTCTTTGATGTACAATACTTTGTTTTATATATGTTGCTAACTTTTTCAAATATAAATTTAAGATATTAGTTTTACATCCATCCATGAGTTAAGCATCAGATAAAAATTAAAAATCCAAACTACAGTGAAGAATACTAATGTTAGTTTTAGGAGATTATGGCAGATGGTTGAAATCCATCAAGGTAAGCCTAGGTATTGGCATAATTTGTGATGTTAAGGTTAGTCTTAATTTAGATCTCAGTGTTTATGATCAAGATTTTATGCATTAATTACGTTTATAATCATGTTGAGTTCCCTTTGATGCCCTGAGATTCCTTTCCCTGCCAGTCTGCCACCCCTGGACACTGCGAGCGTGCAGCGGCCTCAGATCGCTGAGCTGCGGTGGTTCACCTGGACACCGTCGCTAACCATTTACATATTCATCAGATGGCTCATGAATATTGATGAGCTGGCTGCGGGCGCAGTGGGTGCCCAGTGGCTGCAGGGCATTGTGGGAAATTAGCCGCATCACTAATTGTGATCCACTGCCCCTCGAGTGTGTCAATCAAAATCAGGAAGGATGATACTTTTGGGGGCACCTGTAGCTCCGAATATGTATGCATGAAGAGATGGAGGGAGGACGAATGAAAGTGCGTGTGTGTGTGCGTGCGTGTACATCCAGGGCCACAAGACCACTCCGTTGCTATGGTAACCTCTACCATCAGAGCACAGGAGGCTAAGGCCCAGGATCTCTGAGAGAGTGATGGAGTGAGGCTGAGAAATGAAATGAGCTATCTATCTGTCTGTCTATCTGTCTGTCTATGTATAGAGCAACAGGATTTTCTCATTCTCAGGCAGTCAGTGAAGTCCTACACCTTTAATGAAGCTTTCTCTTTGACCTTACCAAAAGAAAACAGTCCAGTGTGGGGGTGTAGAACGAGCCTTCAAACCTTCCTGCCTCAATGAAGAGTGTAAGCTGCCAACAGCTTCATTACTCAGCCTTTCACTGGGGTTTCTTTGGTATCCTGGCGGCCTAAACGCTGATATTGGTTTTTGGGGGTATGTACATAATCGTAAATATCAACAGGTTTGTAAGGATAAGCATGTGGATGTGATGTTACATATCTTTTTATTGTCATCAAATCACATTAAAAGATCAAACCCAACAATCAACTGATCAACAAATATTGTTTGTAGTTCCAACGCCTGAAAGATTTTATATTTGTATGCCATGCACTTCTACTGCTGGCCCAAAGTCAAATATACAGTTTCCTCCAGAACAGTGCCTACATTTCCCAGGCATTTAAGTCAAGTCAAGTCCATTTTATTTGTACAGCGCCGTTAACAACATATGACACCTCACAGCATCTAACATGGTAGACCGTAATTTAAGACCTACGCTCTTCAGACAGTAGCACACTGAAATGCAGAAGCATGGGGAAGTGCTGACATGGAGGGCAGCTGAGATGCTCGAGCTAGTCACAAAGGGTCCCCTCTGTTTTCTCTTTATTCAATCCTTTCATTTTGTTCTCAGAATTGTATAGAACATTTCATTCAGTGAAGACTTTCTGTCAACAAGCTTGTTAGCTCCAGCTAATAATTTGACAGATTATTTTTAAGTGGTTGTTGTTTATCCATACCCTCTGTTTTGCAAGTGTTTCCAAACTATTGCTTTTTTTGTGGAACAGTTCAATAGAGGAGGACTGGATCCAAGTAAATGGGGCAACACAGTAATAGGTTACATTGTCTTCCTCTGTTTTGGACTCTCTCGATCATCATTCCTTTTGCATGAATTTATGTCAAACCGATGGTGTTGATGCCACTAGACCTTCAGTAAATTAGTCCAAAAATGGGCTAGAAAGATTGACATCTTCAGGAGGAATCAATAGGCATGGGCCTGAGAGACACACAGGGGAAAGTATTGTTACTGCTTTTCATAAAATTTGTATCAGCAGTCTTATCCTTTAAGCTACAAGATTCAGTTTCATCTTTCACAAAATGTACATACTGTAGCTTAAAGTGTGCTTTGAAATCCTCTATAAGGTGTAAACACAAGCCCTGGTGCAAAGTTTCTCAAATCAGCATAAGAACCTGCTGTTCTGCTTTCATAATGAGTTACACATATTGACCGATACATCGTGTTGTGAGGATGCACAGAGTTCATATGTGGGACAGGAGGCAACACTTAAGAGTATACAAGCTACAAGCTACTATAAACAATGCACTTAAATATGCACGCTATAATGCAATATACATGCTATGACTAAGAAGATATTACCATGATATATTTATAAGTCGTGTTCAATCCCTCACCACTATCACTGCCTCTGTGTTTCTTTATATGTGGTACTGTAATATTTTTAAAACAAACATTTAACAACGAAAGAATTTGAGATTGCACCATCATAAATTCTAATGAAAAGATATATATAAATATATATATATGTGTGAACATGCTAAAAAAACAACATGACAAGTGTTAAAGATGTGCTAAAATTACACGCCATCTTGCATTTTTACCACTTGATGTGACACTTTTTGACACATCTGTGTGTGTGTTCAGGGACAAAGCATTCAGTGTTATTTCACCACATCTCTCTCTCTCTCTCTCTCTCTCTATCTCTATCTTTTTATTTTTTTTATTTTTTTTTTGAGAGGAAGTTTCCAGAACTGCGTCTTGATGAATTGCATGGCCCGGTGTTGGAAGTGCAAGATACAACAGTGTATTGCAGGTGAGTGAAGTCATTAATATTTCCTCTGTATCAATATCACTGGTGGAATGGTGTGTGCAAAAGTGTGTGTGCTTCAGATTGACAGGTGGATGATCTCAGTGAGTAGAGCACCCTGGGATCGACTGCATAATCAGTGAGACAAAGGAGCAGAGGAAGAGACGGAGAGAGAGAGAGAGTGAGAGAGAGAGAGAGAGAGAGAGAGAGAGAGAGAGTGTGTGTGAGAGAGAAAGAGAGAGAGGGATGAGAGAAGCAGAGAAGTGCGGAATAGTAAAATTCCCAGAGGGGTGAAGGGGTTGTGTGCTCTCGTCTCTGTTTATTTCCCTGCATTCGTTTGAAATGGTTTGTGTGTGTGTGTGTATATACGTTTCTCTAGGTCTGTGTGTGTGTGTGCGTTTTTGTGTGTGTGTGCATGCTGATATATGTAAACCATCATCCTGTGTGTGTGTGTATGGCGAGGTGTTTGATGGTTTGCAGCGGTAAATGGGTTCATTGTGAGAAGAGCAAAGGTTCCACATCAGGAGACTTCCCTGGTAATTATACAGGAGCAGTCAAGTAACATACACACACACATTCTTTCCCCCTGCTTATGTGCTCAAATCAGTGTTGTTGCGGCGTGTTCCTTGTGTATTGCGGTGTGTGCGAGTGTGTAATGTGGGTGTTTGTCTTGCCATAAAGCAGCAAGTCTGTGATCTCAGGTGCATGCATATACGCTGTGGTTGACATCCACGCTAGTTGTTACACAGTAAACAAGATTTCTCTGGCAGCGGATGACTTAAGAAAACAGCGTATGAGCTTATGGCCGACCAAAGGCTCAAAGCTGGAGGAGTCTGTTATAATTGACCAACTCTGCTTTCAAGTTTTGCAGCGTCTCTCTCAGTCCTCTCTGCTTAGTTTGGGTACTGTTTCATCTACACCTTTTCTGTTTCAGATCTGCCTCTGTTACGTTTGAGGATAAACAAAAAAAAGCATTACAGGCCAAAAAGACAACACTGTGAGGCAGCTGGATTTGACAATGGGAAGAAAATCAATATGGCTAATGGTGGCCTGCAAGGGACGAAGCCCAAGTGATGATCTTCGACCACGTTGTCGGAAAGAAGAGGTTCACTTATTTCAATGAAACCTCAAACTCAACAAAAAATTTTCGTCGCAGACAATTTTGTCACGCCATTGATGTCCTGATGTTGTTGAAGTACTATTTACTGTCAGGCTTTTTACACAACAGGATGTGACAGTATTCAGTCGGTTGTTGGGAACCCTCCTGAGAGTGCTCAGACCACAGCTTAACAAACGCTGCTTGAAGATGTTACCTATCTAACACAGATTAAAGCAACGGTTTGACATTTATAGGTAAAAACAATTATTCCCCTTCTTGCAAGAGTTAGATGAGAAGGCGTATACTACTCTCATGTCTGTGCAGTAAATACACTGCTAGAGAAAGTCAGCTCAGCCTAGTGTGAAGACTAGAAACTAGGAAACAGCAACAGCAAACCAGATATGTCCAAAGGAAACAAAATCAGCATCCAATGAAAACATTATGAATGTGCATAAAAACTGAGGTGTAACTATATTAATTTGCAGATAGTTACAGAGGTATTTACACAGAGTTATGTGTGGGACTATTCCTTGGCCTGGACCAGCAGACACACAACACACAAATGGCCCTCCTGTGACAATAAAAACGACAGATCCGCTTCATAACAACAAATAGTACCCCACATAGCCCCCCAGAAAAAAGGCAAATTGGTATTTTTACACTTCAGTTTTCTTATGGTAAAAGAAACTGATTACAACGTATTAATTATTGGGCCTTTAGTGGTGCTGCTGGCTGGATTTTGTTACCTACAGACAGAGCCAGGCTGAATATTTCCTCCTGTTTCCAGTCTTTGTGTAAAGCTAACCATGAGCTAATCTTCTAATCTACCCCTATAACGTACATATTCAAAAAACTGTTGAACTGTTCCTTTAAAATATATACATTTTGAATACCATGGTAGCTTAACGGTTAAGGAACACACAATAAAAGCACAGTGTCATTGGTTTGATTCTGGCCAGGAACCTTTGCATGTTTTGTTTACCTCCAGTTTTCACACAATACACTGTGTACCGTCAAATACAAAATGCAGATACATATTTATTCATAACTGGAGGTTTGTCCTTCAGTGAATATCATCAGTCTGCTAGTTTTGTGTAATCCAATAGTGGAATAATGATCAAAATGTGGAAGGAAAACTTCTCCAACCTCTTATGCAACATCAGTAACTTTTTCTCTGCCTGAAATGCTTTTATTTTTGTGGGAAAATGGTATTTATTTAAGCACATTAAATGTCTTGTTTGTTCATCCATTGGTTTTAATAGCTGATGATGTTGTTGCTCATTTGCTTGCCTGATTAACTTTGTTTTTAGTTTGGAGATGGTTTGTTTCTGTGGACGTCTTTATGCTATACTTGTGATACAATGTGGGGAATGAATTGTCTGCAGTATAACTTGTAACACATTATTACAGTCACAACCCTTAAATGCCTCAGTGTGACCAAACAAAGCCGCACGCCGTTCGTTCTTACTGGAAAGATTACGTTTAGGTGTTCTCAATCAAAAGCATCACTCTCCTTTACCATGTGCTTCTTTCCAGCTTAGACTTACTTTTACTTTACATTTCTTCCTCATTTGGGGTTTAAAAATATATTCAAGTAAGACAGTATAGTCATAAGACTGAATTTTCTTCATCAAATATTACCATGAAAGTTTACTGCAGCAGCTGTGCTCCAAGAAGACTAAAGCACTCTTCAGCTGTATATGTTAAATATTCACAAACTGTACTCATGCTGAAGAGCTAACGTAACGTTTAGGTGTGCTGGTTTTGCTTGAACTCTATATGTACAGAGCATGACGGTATATGTTTAGGAAGGAAGAAAACACACAAATGTCAAATGCACAGTTTTCACAGTCAGACTTTATTTTGCATTTCATCTATATATAGAATATATTCAGTTTAATTCGTTTGAAACATCCATAAATAACAATACAAAAGGTCAAAGTGCAGCTCGGAGGCCTTCATGGCCCTTGTGAAGGTTGTCTTGTGATTTATTTGTCATGATCTCCTGTGAACATTTCATGTATCAACTGAAACAGCAGAACATGTTAAAAGAATACAAGCTAAATGTGAAGTAATCAGCTCTTCCTGTTATTTTCCACAGACCCACATCCAAACAGTGCAGCCTGTATCTGTAGCTGCACTGGATTGAAAAACTGAAGGACTGAACGTCCGGATCATTTGATTCTTAAAGATTTTCTTTTAGCTGCCGTCTCGGCCTCCACTTCATCCTGTTAATTCAATGTACATTACACACCTTGTCTCTCACACATTTGCACAAACACACACACGCATACAACATACATTCAAACAGCTCTGCTTTAAAAGATTACAGAGATTACACAGGAATTACACGATCAAAGTCATTGAACCTGCATCGGCCCCCACCCCCTCCGCCCCCCCTCCTTGTTGCATGTGTACACTTGCTAGCTTTGAAAGCGAGGGAGGGTGTGACTCAGTGTGTGTGTGTGTGTGTGTGTGTGTGTGCCCTCTCTTTTCTCAGAGACCTGTAGGTTAATCTCCCCTCAGGCTGCACCGCCAAGGCGGCGCACTCTGCTGGCTGGGACAAGAACAGCACACAAGGAAAACTATTGTTTTTGTGCAGAACAACAACAGAACACTCTGTACATACCATGTTTTATCTTTTCACTCTGGATTATTATCTGCTGCTAAAATACATTTTTGGAAGTAATGCACAAACAAGCTGCAGTAGAATAAGTTGTTTCATTCTCAGCAGATCTTTACTGGCCCAGTTGCCCAGAAACAACTGATCTCATTTTGTTCTCAGCACAGTATGTGGTTAAGATCTGCCAACAGCAACATGTATTGGCTGGTGGAACAGTCAGCACATGTCAATTGTTAATGTATATTGAGTTTACAGGCACTATAACCCTAAAAAGTTGGAAATCACTAAAAGATTGAGGAGCTGGTGAGAGAGGGATAAGGAAGGGTGAGACATGATAGTTTCAAATAAATAAATGGACATATTTATTGTTATATTTGCCAAACCAGTTTAAATAACTTAGTTTGATCTGGCACCAAAATGGACGAAAAAAGACCCAAAGACTTGAATGGCTTTTGGATGATTGTAGCTAAAGGAAAATTACTGAAGAAGATTAGTAAGCAGGGGAAAAAAACTCAAATTTGCTTCATATAAAGGTGTTAATTTAGCTCCTAAGTTTAAAAAATAAAACAAAGAAACAAGTTTTAAATTAATCTGTTTAACATCACAAGATATGTGCAATCAGAGGTAGCAAGTATAAGTCTCATAGTTTTAAATGTGCACCAGCCAAAAAGATTTGGAACCGCAGTCTTAGAATAAGAATCCTCAGTTAAGTTCTTGGTATAAATTCAGAAAGCAGTGTAGAAGTGATAGATGATGAGTTAATAGTTCAGCTGAGGAAGCAGCTGCAGAAAAGTCAGCATTAAATAAAACCGTCGCACATCCACATGCAGGTTGTCTTAATAAAAAGTCAGACTTGTTGGCAGCGTTTGGTGTGTTGATGCAGCTATTTCATCCCATCTAGCCCACTTACTGTAACTTCCGGCTGTGGGAGTCCTTGTATTAATAGATTTTCTTTAAAATCAGATCCACAATGAGCAACACTGCCAAATTCAACAAGCTGTGATGGTGCACTAACACTTCTTTTATACACAAGCAACGTTTGTATTGAATTTTTACATGTGCCAGTTTCCACTCGGAGCCTTTCACCCAAACTTTGACATCATCTGAAACTGGCTGCAGAGGGAATAAAGTTAAAAGGTCAAAGACCCACTTGACTCTTGGCATCGAGCTCAACATGCAGAGGAAAGCTTCTATTAGAGCCTGGAGCCATATCTAAAGTAATAACCAGGCGTGCATATTCCCATTATTCTAGTTTTTAACACTGCCAAATGCTTAAATACATGTGAAACCCAACAGAGAGGCACCATGTGTCCAAACAAACAGCCAAACAACACCCAGAGATGAATGATTAATTTAGTAATTTAATGCCATAAAAGTCAGATTTTTTTACTGCCTGTTGCATCTCATGTAGCAACAGGACTGAGAAGCTGCAGGAGCTTGAAAGAAAGAAATAAAAAAAAAAAAATAAATAAAAAAAATAAAAACGCAGAGGAAGATGAGGAAGAAGAGATGATGAAAATCTGAAAGTACATTTTGCTCTTTCCTCCCATCTGTGCATTACACACACACACACAAAGCTGGATGGGAAATAGTCAAAAGACTTTTAGCTTTCGTGTGATCTTCAGGAGCACTTCAGAAACTCTTGAAAAGAGAAGTTAATGAACATCGATCGACGCGCACAGACACACACACACACACAGACACACACACACACACCAGGCGCACTGATCCAACAGCTGCTGGAGTTAAGTTCTGGAGATCAATTTTATAGCTTCGGTTACACGCGGGTGATGGCTGCAGAGCTAATCGTTTATTAAAAATACTGTTAATCATTCACCGTTAATTGATGGCCAGAAAGAAAAGAAAACCGCTTCAGCAGACCCTCTTTTATTGCTTATAACCTACATTATATAGATTCCCCCCTCCCCCGCCTCCTGTTACAGAAAATAATATTGCTGAATTCCCAAAAATAATAATAAAAAAAAAAAACGACACTATTTTTCGCAGACAAACAGAAAAAAGGTCACGATATTAAAACGCTCAGGGTTGTTGTTTTTAATTATTCCTGCCATGTCCAGGCCATAGGATTATATCTGCCCAATATGTTGGCGAGGCACTGTCCGTTGGCAGCAGATTGGCCTTTTCTTTAGTTTTACGCAGCAGCTGACACGTGTCTGGCCTGGACTGAACTTGTGAGTTGACTTCAGGAGTAATTACAGCAACACTTAAACGCTGGAATAGTGGACACAAAGCTCCTCCTGACAGGTAAACCGTGTTACTGCTGCACTTCTTTCTTTTTTTTTGTTAATGTTTCCTGGAGAGAGGTCCTTGAAGTAAATGTCCTGCGGCTCTGGAGGGTGGAGGGTGTCACCCCGGGGCGGTAATAATTAATCTAATGTATGCACTTGACAGGACGTGGATGTATTTGATGTGATATTTGTTTAAGTCCCTATTATGAATCTAAGGAAATTGGAAAAAAAAAAAAAATGAGGGGGGGTGTGTGTGTGGGAGGAAAAGTAGGACATTAATCCTGATTTCTGGGGTGATTTTTCAGCCAATCCGCGCATCCGCACCGGACTGTCCATTTAACAGCGACCACCTGTTTCCTGCCTCCTCTGCTCTCCTCACCTCACGCACTGCATCGGGGAGAAATTAATTTGCTGCAAATCTTGAAGGCTTAAACAAGGCAGTGACGCCCCGGCCCCTCCCCTTGCGCAAACCGACAAGTAAATCCCCACAATTAGCAGATCCATATTAGCATATTAACCTGTGCTTCCTTCCGAGGCGCTGCTTTATGTAGGTCACACACCATTTTCTTAATTGCTTTTTGCTGTTGATGGAAGACAAACATGTTTCTGGGCCGTTTGTTATGGTTTGCCTTCATTATGTCGGTCGTTATTTTTTGGTTTGGGAAAGGTGCAGACTTAAGACACACACACACACACACACACACACATAGAGAGATCGAGGCTATGGATCGAGTTAACGGACGCTCATGGCCATATGAGGCCGGTGTCTGACCGGAGCTGATTAAAATCCAAACAGACTCATAAACAAGGCCAACACATGTGCACATAGACTGGAAAACAGACAGCATTGTGATTTTTTTTTAAGTTGTAGTTTTCCCTCTAAGTGCTCCAAGTGCACACATATTGAAGTTAGTGTCCTCCCATTGTATACTAAATATATACAAATTAAACTTTATGTGTGGCTTGCAAACTGCTAGAATGGAGTAAACATTGTAGCCTATAGGCCATTTCTAGCTCAGCATGGATCCCTACATCCACTAAATGCACCATCACTTGCTCTAAGTGTTAGAATCTGACACAATATACTTAAAGTAGTCTTAAAGCCTATAAGGGGATTACTGCTTACACTGGCAGCAATACACTAAATGACTGCAGGCTATGCAGTGATCTATTATGAATAAGTTGTGGCCCACTATTAAACCATTTAAACCAATCAGGTCTGATCCAGGAGGGGAGCAGGCAGAGAGGGCTGCTGTACCACTCTGTGAGGCAGGGGATTTTTTTTTTTTATTATTAACTTTATATTTTTGTGTAAGTAAAACACAATATGGGGGATTTGAGATTAACTTTTTTAATACTGCACCTGAGAAACAGTGTATTTTGTGCATTCAAATTTTCTGAAATCTCACAATTTTTATTTTTATTTTAGAAAAAATCTTATTTTTAAGAAGAATCATCTGACAGATTTTTTTCGTCATAAATTAGTGGAGGTGTTACCAAATTTAACCTAAGATGGAGATCAAGTCTGTAAAGCCCCCCGCCATGATTATTTTGATTTCTTCATGATGAATTTGTGCAAATATTGCTGCAGAATTTATAACCTTAGGTCACATCATTAGTGACTGAGTCTATGAATGAGGCCATCACAGCCACATGCACCTCACAGCTCCAGCCCTAATCCTTTCCCTCACCATGCTGCCTTACTTGCTGACACTTGCTCTAGAAATATGACAACAGGGCTGCTGCTCTATAGGAGCAGCGGTCCGTCCAGAAGCCTTGGGGCTGATCTAAATTCTCGCCTCTGGGCTGTACTGTGCGGGGTTTCGGTGCCTTTCCCTGCCTCGTCAGGCGGCAGATGGACTGGCTCCTGTCCGGAGATCAGTGCGCATCTGGTGCGGCGCTCCCAGCCCCCGGTAAAGCGGGGCCACTCGTCGGCGTTAAGCCCTATTAGGACTGTCTACCGTGCAACTGGTGCCTCGGGTTGGCGGCGACGGTGGCTGCACAGCCTGCATGCACATATATCCACCAGAAAAGCTCCTGACGTGAAGAAGAGATGCGTTCATGGGCGCAGGGATGTGTTAGGTCAATGCAGAGTACAGATGATTGTAGGAAAGACATTTTACAGGTTCTAAAACCGTTTTAAAAACAAATTGTGGGTGTCACATTTCATGCTGGTGTTTGAGCTTAAACGTGTAACTCTCTCTCTGTTCCTCTCAAACCCACACATCTACAATCTCAGGTACATTTCTGTCCTCTCATCGAAATCTAAATGATTGAGAAAACAGTTGATTCTTCAGGCCTGTTATGTTTGATCAAGATTGCCCCTTTATCAGCTTTAAACAAAGCTCAAATCAAACCTCTCCTGGAGTGATTCTATGACTACATTTCTGCCACTTTTGCTTGTACAAAATAAAACCAAATCAGAAAATCCTGATCATATGATCACATTTAGAAGCACTTAAGGGAGCCTTAATTGACACCAAAGCTCTCCCTCCATCTCTCTCTGCCCGGTGGCCTTCCCATTCATCCCTCCTCCTCCTCTTCCTCCTCCTCTCCCCTCTTCCTCCCCCCTCCACCTCCCTCCCTCCCTCTCTCTCTCTCTCTCTTTCGTTTTTTTTAATACCTGGCGTGCGACAACCGGCCTTCACCGGTCTCGTCGTGCAGAGGTTTCACGTCGAGCCTCGAGGCAAAACAATCGGTATCGGTTAATTAAAATATAAAAGGCCTTGAGAACTTTTTAAAGGAGGCTATTTAAGGCTGCCCCTGCACCGCCCGCGTCTCCGCCTGGGCCGTTTGTGTTTCTTAGGAGGACTTTACAGAAATGACTGCGAGACTATAGGCTAAATAGTGTTGATCAAGAGGCAGAGGGAGATCTTGTAGAATATTTAAGCTTGTTTGGGAGCATTTTTTTCCTCTCTTTTAGCCATGTGAGCTGTGGCAAACTGTATTTCCAGTTGGAAAAATGGCAGCATATGAGGAAAAATCAATAAGAGGTGCTATTAAAAGAGTAAAAATGACAATCTGAACTAAAACATCCTAACATGTATTATTATTATTATTATTATTA